>NC_064561.1:46940696-47240696 GCF_937001465.1 Orcinus orca | reverse complement strand
CCTCTTTGTTTCCTGGTACATGAGGAGACGGGATTAAGAGCGCTGCTTAAAGGAACTCCAGAGACCAGCGCGAGCCGTGGCTAAAAACACGGACCCCAGAGATGGGCGTGAGTCGTGGCTAAAAGCATGGACCCCTGAGATGGGCGTGAGCCGTGGCTAAAAGCGCAGATCCCAGAGGCAGGTGTGAGCCACGGCTGAAAGCACAGATCCCAGAGATGGGAGGAAGACGCTAAGGCTGCTGCTGCCGCCACCAAGGGGCCTCTGTGCGAGCACAAGTCACTATCCACACCTCCCTTCCAGGGAGCCTGTGCAGCCCACGACTGCCAGGTTCCCGGGATCCAGAGACAAGTTCCCTGGGAGAACGCACGGCGGGCCTCAGGCTGGTGCAACGTCACGCCGGCCTCTGCTGCTGCAGGCTCGCCTCGCATTCCACGTCCCTCCCTCCCCTCAGCCTGAGTGAGCCCCTGAATCAGCAGCTCCTTTAACCCCATCCTGTCTGAGCAAAAAACAGAAGCCCTCCAGCGACCTACACGCAGAGGCGGAGCCAATTCCAAAGCTGAGCCACTGGGAGCTGTGAGAACAAAGAAGAGAAAGGGAAATCTCTCCCAGCAGCCTCAGAAGCAGCGGATTAAAGCTGCTTGATGTACCCTGCATCTGTGGAAGACATGAATAGACAACGAATCATCCCAAATTGACGAGGTAGACTTTGAGAGCAAGATTTATGATTTTTTCCCCTTTTACTCTTTTTGTGAGTGTGTATGTGTATGCTTCGGTATGAGATTTTGCTGTACTGCTTTGCTTCCACCATTTGTCCTACGGTTCTATCCATTCGTTTTGTTTCTTTTTAATGTATTTTCTTAATTATTATATTTTAATTTAATAACTTTATTATATTTTACTTTATTTTATTTTACTTTATCTTCTTTCTTTCTTTGTTTCCTTCCTTCCTTCCCTCCTTCCTTCCTTCCTTTCTCCCACTGCCCTCCCTCTCTCCCTGCCCCCTCCTTTCTTTCTTTCCTTCTTTCTTTCTTTCATCCATCCTTCCTTCCTTCCTTTCTTTCTTTCTTTCTTCCTACTTCTACTGACTCTTTCTCTCTAATTTTTCTCCCTTTTATTCTGAGCTGTGTGGATGAAAGGCTTTTGGTGCTGCAGCCAGGAGTCAGTGCTGTGCCTCTGAGGTGGGAGAGCCAACTTCAGGACACTGGTCAACAAGAAACCTCCCAGCTCCACATAATATCAAATGGCAAAAATCTCCCAGAGATCTCCATCTCAATGCCAGCACCCAGCTGCACTCAACGAACAGCATGTTACAGTGCTGGACACCCTATGCCAAACAACTAGCAAACAGGGACACAACCCCACCCATTAGCAGAGAGGCTGCCTAAAATCATAATAAGTCCACAGACACCCCAAAATACCACCAGACATGGACCTGCCCACCAGAGAGACAAGATCCAGCTTCATCCACCAGAATACAGGCACTAGTCCCCTCCACCAAGAAGCCTACACAACCCACTGAACCAACCTTAGCCACTGGGGACAGACACCAAAAACAACAGGAACTACGAACCCACAGCCTGCAAAAAGGAGACCCCAAACACAGTAAGGTAAGCAAAATGAGAAGACAGAAAAACACACCGCAGATGAAGGAGCAAGAAAAAAACGCACCAGACCTAACAAATGAAGAGGAAATAGGCAGTCTACCTGAAAAAGAATTCAGAATAATGATAGTAAACGTGATCCAAAATCTTGGAAATAGAATAGACAAAATGCAAGAAACATTTAACAAGGACATAGAAGAACTTAAGATGAAACAAACAGCGATGAACAGCACAATAAATGAAATGAAAAATACTCTAGATGGGGTCAAAAGCAGAATAACTGAGGCAGAAGGACGAATAAGTGACCTGGAAGATAAAATAGTGGAAAAAACTACTGCAGAGCAGAATAAAGAAAAAATAATGAAAAGAACTGAGGACAGTCTCAGAGACCTCTGGGACAACATTAAACGCACCAACCTTCGAATTATAGGGGTTCCAGAAGAAGAAGAGAAAAAGAAAGGGACTGAGAAAATATTTGAAGAGATTGTAGTTGAAAACTTCCCTAATATGGGAAAGGAAATAGTTAATCAAGTCCAGGAAGCACAGAGAGTCCCATACAGGATATATCCAAGGAGAAATACGCCAAGACACACATTAATCAAACTGTCAAAAGTTAAATACAAAGAAAGCATATTAAAAGCAGCAAGGGAAAAACAACAAATAAGACACAAGGGAATCCCCATTAGGTTAACAGCTGATCTCTCAGCAGAAACTCTGCAAGCCAGAAGGAAGTGGCAGGACATACTGAAAGTGATGAAAGAGAAAAACCTGCAACCAAGATTACTCTACCCAGCAAGGATCTCATTCAGATTTGACAGAGAAATTAAAACCTTTACAGACAAGCAAACGCTGAAAGAGTTCAGCACCACCAAACCAGCATTACGACAAATGCTAAAGGAACTTCTCTAGGCAAGAAACACAAGAGAAGGAAAAGACCTACAATAACGAACCCAAAACAATTTAGAAAATAGGAATACGAACATACATATCGATAATTACCTTAAATGTAAATGGACTAAATGCTCCCACCAAAAGACACAGATTGGCTGAATGGATACAAAAACAAGACCCTTATATATGCTGTCTACAAGGGACCCACTTCAGACCTAGAGACACATACAGACTGAAAGTAAGGGGATGGAAAATGATAATCCATGCAAATGGAAACCAAAAGAAAGCTGGAGTAGCAATTTTCATATCAGACAAAATAGACTTTAAAATAAAGACTACTAGAAGAGACAAAGAAGGACACTACATAATGATCAAGGGATCGATCCAAGAAGAAGATATAACAATTGTAAATATTTATGCACCCAACATAGGAGCACCTCAATACATAAGGCAAATACTAACAGCCATAAAAGGGGAAATCGACAGTAACACATTCATAGTAGGGGACTTTAACACCCCACTTTCACCAATGGACAGATCATCCAAAATGAAAATAAATAAGGAAACACAAGCTTTAAATGATACATTAAACAAGATGGACTTAATTGATATTTATAGGACACTCCATCCAAAAACAACAGAATACACATTTTTCTCAAGTGCTCATGGAACATTCCCCAGGATAGATCATATCTTGGGTCACAAATCAAGCCTTGGTAAATTTAAGAAAATTGAAATTACATCAAGTATCTTTTCCGACCACAACGCCATAAAACTAGATATCAATTACAGGAAAAGATCTGTAAAAAATACAAACACATGGAGGCTAAACAATACACTATTTAATAGTGAAGTGATCACTGAAGAAATCAAAGAGGAAAAAACAAAATACCTAGAAACAAATGACAATGGAGACACGACGACCCAAAACCTATGGGTTGCAGCAAAAGCAGTTCTAAGAGGGAAGTTTATAGCAATACAAGCCCACCTTAAGAAACAGTAAACATCTCGAATAAAAAACTTAATCTTGCACCTGAAGCAATTAGAGAAAGAACAAAAAACCCCCAAAGTTAGCAGAAGGAAAGAATCATAAAAATCAGATCAGAAATAAATGAAAAAGAAATGAAGGAAACAATAGCAAAGATCAGTAAAACTAAAAGCTGGTTCTTTGAGAAGATAAACAAAATAGATAAACCATTAGCCAGACTCATCACGAAAAAAGGGAGAAGACTCAAATCAATAGAATTATAAATGAAAAAGGAGAAGTAACAACTGACACTGCAGAAATACAAAAGATCATGAGAGATTACTACAAGCAACGCTATGCCAATAAAATGGACAAGCTGGAAGAAATGGACAAATTCTTAGAAATGCACAACCTGCCAAGACTGAATCAGGAAGAAATAGAAAATATGAACAGACCAATCACAAGCACTGAAATTGAAACTGTGATTAAAAATCTTCCAACAAACAAAAGCCCAGGACCAGATGGCTTCACAGGCGAATTCTATCAAACATTTAGAGAAGAGCTACACCTATCCTTCTCAAACTCTTCCAAAATATAGCGGAGGGAGGAACACTCCCAAATTCATTCTACGAGGCCACCATCACCTTGATACCAAAACCACACAAGGATGTCACAAAGAAAGAAAACTACAGGCCAATATCACTGATGAACATAGATGCAAAAATCCTCAACAAAATACTAGCAAACAGAATCCAACAGCACATTAAAAGGATCATACACCATGATCAAGTGGGGTTTATTCCAGGAATGCAAGGATTCTTCAATATACGCAAATCAATGTGATAAACCATATTAACAAATTGAAGGAGAAAAATCGTATGATCATCTCAATAGATACAGAGAAAGCTTTTGACAAAATTCAACACCCATTTATAACAACCCTGCAGAAAGTAGGCATAGAAGGAACTTTCCTCAACATAATAAAGGCCATATATGACAAACCCACAGCCAACATCATCCTCAATGATGAAAAACTGAAAGCATTTACACGAAGATCAGGGAAAAGACAAGGTTGCCCACTCTCACCACTCTTATTCAATATAGTATTGGAAGTTATAGCCACAGCAATCAGAGAAGAAAAGGAAAGAAAAGGAATCCAAACCGGAAAAGAAGAAGTAAAGCTGTCACTGTTTGCAGATGGCATGATACTATACATACAGAATCCTAAAGATGCTACCAGAAAACTACTAGAGCTAATCAATGAATTTGGTAAAGTTGCAGGATACAAAATTAATGCATAGAAATCTCTTGCATTCCTATACACTAATGATGAAAAATCTGAAAGTGAAATCAAGAAAACACTCCCATTTACCACTGCAACAAAAAGAATGAAATATCTAGGAATAAACCTACCTAAGGAGACAAAAGAACTGTATGCAGAAAATTATAAGACACTGATGAAAGAAATTAAAGATGATATAAATAGATGGAGAGATATACCATGTTCTTGGATTGGAAGAATCAACATTGTGAAAATGACTCTACTACCCAAAGCAATCTACAGATTCAATGCAATCCCTATCAAACTACCACTGGCATTTTTCACAGAACTAGAACAAAATGTTTCACAATTTGTATGGAAACACAAAATACCCCGAATAGCCAAAGCAATCTTGAGAACGAAAAACGAAGCTGGAGGAATCAGCCTCCCTGACTTCAGACTATATGACAAAGCTACAGTAATCAAGACAGTATGGTACTGGCACAAAAAGAGAAAGCTAGATCAATGGAACAGGATAGAAAGCCCAAAGATAAACCCACACACATATGGTCACCTTATCTTTGATCAAGGAGGCAGGAATGTACAGTGGAGAAAGGACAGCCTCTTCAATAAGTGGTGCTGGGGAAACGGGAGGGTTACATGTAAAAGTATGAGATTAGATCACTCCCTAACACCATACACAAAAATAAGCTCAAAATGGATTAAAGACCTAAATGTAAGGCCAGAATCTATCAAACTCTTAGAGGAAATCATAGGCAGAACACTCTATGACATAAATCACAGCAAGATTCTTTTTGACCCACCGCCTAGAGAAATGGAATTAAAAACAAAAATAAACAAATGGGACCTAATGAAACGTCAGAGCTTTTGCACAGCAAAGGAAACCATAAACAAGACCAAAAGGCAACCCTCAGAATGGGAGAAAATATTTGCAAATGAAGCAACTGACAAAGGATTAATTCCCCAAAATTAAAAGCAGCTCATTCAGCTCAAGAACAATAAAAAAACAACCCAATCCAAAAATGGGCAGAATACCTAAATAGACATTTCTCCAAAGAAGATATACAGACTGCCAACAAACACATGAAAGAATGCTCAACATCATTAATCATTAGGGAAATACAAATCAAAACTACAATGAGATATCATCTCACACCAGTCAGAATGGCCATCATCAAAAAATCTAGAAACAATAAATGCTGGAGAGAGTGTGGAGAAAAGGGAACACTCCTTCACTGCTGGTGGGAATGTGAATTGGGACAGCCACTATGGAGAACAGTATGGAGGTTCCTTAAAAAACAACAAATAGACCTACCATATGACCCAGCGATCCCACTACTGGGCATATACCCTGAGAAAACCATAATTCAAAAAGAGTCATGTACCAAAATGTTCATTGCAGCTCTATTTAAAATAGCCCGGAGATGGAAACAACCTAAGTGCGCATCATCAGATGAATGGATAAGGAAGATGTGACACATATATACAATGGAATATTACTCAGCCATAAACAGAAACGAAATTGAGCTATTTGTAATGAGGTGGATAGACCTAAATCTGTCATACAGAGTGAAGTAAGTCAGAAAGAGAAAGACAAATACCGTATGCTAACAAATATATATGGAATTTAAGGGAAAAAATGCCATGAAGAAACGAGGGGTAAGACGGGAATAAATACACAGACCTACTGGAGAACAGACTTGAAGATACGGGGAGGGGGGAGGGGGAGCTGTGACAAAGCGAGAGAGAGGCATGGACATATATACACTATCAAACGTAAGATAAATAGCTAGTGGGAAGCAGCTGCATAGAACAGGTATATCAGCTCCAGGCTTTGTGACCGCCTGGAGGGGTGGGATAGGGAGGGTGAGAGGGAGGGAGATGCAAGAGGGAAGAGATATGGGAACATATGTATATGTATAACTGATTCACTTTGTTATAAACAGAAACTAACACACCATTCTAAAGCAATTATACCCCAAAAACGGTGTTAAAAAAAAAAACACAGCGCTAATGCTCACTTGATATTCTAAATAATTGCAGGCCTGTAAATGACACCTGGCCTCTAAACAAATCCTTGGGTCGTAAATCCAGCAAAAAACTCAAAAGATGTGCACATTTTAAAACGACAAAAGACATGCACATTTTAAAACGACAATTTCACAGGCATATTTTTCGCTCCTTTTGTCTTCTCTTTTTTTTCTTTCTTTTTTTTTGTTAAAAAAAGAGCAAGGAAAACGGCTCAACATCAGTAACTAATAAAGCCATACAAATCCAGTCTACAAAAATATTCACCTCAGAGCTGTCAGAATGATTGTCATCAAAAAAGTCTACAGAGAATAAATGTTGAAGGGGTTTTAGAGAACTGTGTACCCTCTAGCTGCTGGTGGGATGTCACCTGGTAACAGCCAGTAGTGAGAACACAATGGAGGTGCGTTTAAAGGTAAAAATTGAGCTACTATGTGATCAGGTAGGCCCACTGATGGGCCTATCACCTGAGTAGACCTGAATCAAAAAGACACAGGCTGGCAATCCTTCACTGCAGCAACATGTACCATAGCCAAGAGCTGGAAGAAACCAAAATGTCCATCAACAGAAAAATGCACCAAGAAGAAGTGGTCCATGTACACAAAGGAATATTAGCCATGGAAAAGCATGGAACAATGCTGTTGGCACCACCATAGAAGGATCTAGAGATAATCACCCTACCTGAAGTAAGAAAGAAAACGAAAGACAGATATCCTATTACATCACTTATAGGTGTTACCTAAAAATTGATACCCATGAAATAATTTCCAAGAGAAGGACACTCATAGATTCAGAAAACCAAATTATGTTTAACCAAATGGAAAGGTGTAAGGAATGTATGAATTAGGATATGGGGGTTAACAGACATGTAGTAATACATATGAAATATATAATCACAAAATACCTATGGAATGCTAAAAGAGGTGTACTCAACACTCTGTAGTAACCTACACGGGAAAGGATCCAAAGATGAATAGATCAATACATTGATATAATGAACCAGATTCCATACACCTAGAAAAAACACAGTATTTTTATCCAATTTGCTGTGATAATAAATAAAAATTAAATGTAAAAAACAAACAAGAAGGAAGGAGATATAAGCTCTTGGGAGTTTGCCGTGGCACATTCTGCTCTAATTTGCAGCTTACAAACACGATTTCCAGGAAACCTCTGTTGCCCAAAAACCCAGAGTTGGAAATGTAGAAATGCTGCCGCCTTGTGGCCGTTTCCCACAAGAGCGGCTTTAAAACCACAGCTAACGGTCACTTAACATTCACAAGGACTCAGGACAGTAAAGGACAACTGC
Organism: Orcinus orca; assembly: GCF_937001465.1. NCBI lineage: Eukaryota > Metazoa > Chordata > Mammalia > Artiodactyla > Delphinidae > Orcinus > Orcinus orca. The sequence goes on along the minus strand of NC_064561.1, from coordinate 47,232,618 downwards.
CCTCAAAAATTCACAACTGGCAAAATTTTCAAGGAGATAGTAGGAAGAGGTAAATTTTACTCATTATTTTTCTAAAAACAAGGAAAATGGATAAAAGCTCAACAACATAAATTTTTAAACTCATGCAAATCTAGCCTACAAAAAGATTTCAACTCACACACGGCAACTACCATCAGCCAAAGGTCTACAAACAATAAATGCTGAAGGGGTTTTAGAGAACTGTGTATCCTCTAGCTGCTGGTGAGACGTAAAGTGGTAAGAGCCAATAGTGAGAACAGAAAGGAGCTGTGTTTAAAAGTAAAAATTGAACCAGCATTCCATTCAGCAGGCCCACCGCTGAACCTCTCACCTGAAAATACCAGAGCCGAGAAGGCACAGACTGCAACAGCTTCACTGCAGGATTTTTCACAATAGCCAAGACACGGAAGCAACCAAAATGTCCATCAATGGATGAATGGATAAAGAAGTGGTCCATGTACATAATGGAATATTAGCCATGGAAAACAGTGAAACACTGCTCGTTGAGGCACCATTTATGAGCCTAGATATAATCTCAGAACATGCCGTAAGTCAGAAAGTAAAAGACATATAGTATATCACTTATAGGCGTTATCTAACAACTGACCAAAATGATAGCATTTTCACAGAGAAAGAAACTCACAGACTTAGAAAACAAACTATTCTTATGTAAATGGAAAGGTGGGCGGTATGGAAAATTAATATTAGGGTTACCATATGTGTACATATACCTACTAAATACATTTATCAAAGAGACCGACCATATAGCAAGGGAGGTCAATGGAGCACTCTGCAATAATTTACATGGGAAGAGTATCTGTACATGAATATATTACATATGTGTGTGTGTGTGTGTGTGTGTGTGTGTGTATGTAATGTACAAATGAACCAGATTGTATACACCTAGGACAAACAATATTCTAAATATTACCTCGATTTAAAAAGACTAAAAAATCGAACAAGAAATAATGGAATATTAACTTATGGGATTTTTTCCTAGCACATTCCATTCTAATTTACAACCTGGGAACACGACTTCCAGAAATGTTGTGCTGCCCTAGAAACCAGTTTTGGGAATGGAGAAATGCTGCCGCCTTGTGGCCGTTTCCCCCAACAGCACCTTTAAAGCCAGTAGTAGTGGTCACTAAATATTCACACTCATTACAAGCCTGTAAATGTCACCTGTTCTCAAAAAAATCCTGGGGTCAAAAATCGACGAAAAATTCAAAACAGGGCAGCCTTCCCAGAAGACCACTTCAAGTGGTTTATTGTACTCACAGTTTTTTTCTGTTTTCGTTTAACAGAAAGAAAACAAAGCATGGAAAAATGCTGAACATTAGGAATTATTAAAGACATGCAAATCCAAGTTACAAAATCCTATCAGCTCACACCAGTCATAATGGCCATCAGCAAAAATTCTGCAAACAATAAATGCTGAAGGGGTTGTGGAGAAATGCGCACCCTCGTTTCTAAGTGGGACATGGTAAGAACCAGTAATGAAAACACAAAGGAGGTGCCTTGATAAGGTAAATATTGAGCTACCATTCAATCAAGCATACCCACTGCTGGGCCTATCACCTGAGAGGATGAGAGTCCAAAAGACACAGGGTGGCAATCCTGCACTCCAGCAATATTTACCACAGCCAACACTTGGAAGCAACAAAAATGTCTGTCAACAGAGGAAGGCACAAAGAAGAAGTGGTCCATGTACACAATGGAATATTACTCCAATTAAAAAAATATATAATTTCAATTTAGAAACCAAACGTAAGTAAGGAGACATCAGCTTTTGGGGGTCTGTCCGGGCACATTCCTCTCTAATATATAACCGAGGAACACCACTGGCAGGAAGGACTCTTTTCGTAATTCCCAGAATGGGGAAAGGAGAAATGCTGCCGCCCAATGGCTGATACCTTCAACAGCAGCTTTAAAATCTGTGCTAATGGTCACTTCATATGCACAAGTACTGGAGGGCTGTAAATGAAACCAGCCCTGAAAATGTCTTCAGGGAGGTAATGGCCAAAATATTTCAAAATGTGACACATACTTCAAGAAAACCATTTGAAGAGGTAAGCGCTACTCACAGCTTGAAAAAAAAGAGGACATGCCTGAAAGTTCAATTTCAAGGGATTATGAGATGCATGCAAATCCAACCTCAAAGAGGTGTCAGCTCACACCTGTCAGAATAAACATCAGCAGAAAAACTACAAACAATAAATGCTGAAAGGGTTGTGGACAAGGGCATACCCTCAAATTTAAGTGGAACATAACCTGGTAAGAGCCACTAATGAGAACAGAATGGAGACGCCTTTACAAGGTAAACATTTTGCTACCATATGAACCAACAGGCCCTCTGCTGGGCCTATAACCGAAGAAGACATAGTTGAAAGACACAGGCAGGCAAATGTGCATTTCAGCAGTGTTACAATAACCAAGACATGGAAGCAACCAAAAAGTCCATCAACAGGCGAGTGGACAAAGACAAACTGGTCCACGTACAGATGGAATATTAGCCAACGAAAACAATGACACAATGCCATTTGCATCACCATAGATGAGTCTAGAAGTAATCACGCAACTTGTAGTAAGTCAGAAAGCGAAAGACACGTATCCTGTGATATCACTTATAGGTGTTACCTAAAAATTGATACCAGTGAAGATATTTCCACAGAGAAAGGCAATCACAGATTCATTAAACAAACTTATGGTTCACCAATGGAAAGGTGTGAGGATTGGATACATTAGGATGTCAGAGTTAACAGAGATATACAAACACAGGTGAAGTATATAATCACCAAAGACCTACGGAATACCAAGAGAAGACTACTCAACATTGTGTCATAACCTAAAATGGGAAAAGGATCCAAAGAAGAAAAGAGATAGGTATATGTGGAAAACAACCACATCTTGCACACCTAAAACAAGCAAAACATTGTAATCACACTTGCTGTGATAAACAATGAAAATTAAATTTAAAAGAAGAACAATATTTAGTGAGATATAAACTTAAGGGGCTTTTTCCTGGCCCATTCCATTCTAATTTGCAACCTAGAACAGGACTTCCATTGAGGCTCTGTTTCCCTAGTAACCAGATTTGGTTAATGAGAACTGCTGCTGCCTTGTGGCCGTTTCACACAACAGCAGCTCTAACTGCAGCTGTAATGGTTACTTGATAGTCAAAATAATTGCAGGCCTGTAAATGACACCTGTCCTCAAAACAATCCTTCGGTCGTAAATCGAGCAAAAATCTCAAAAGACATCCATATTTCAAAACGACAATTTCAAGAGGCATATTTTATGCACATTTTATATTCTGTCTCTTTTTTGGTTATAGAAAAAGGCATGGAAAAACGCTCAACGTCAGGAATTAATAAAGCCATGCAAATCCGGTCTAGAAACACGTTCACCTCACAGCCGTCAGAAGGATCATCAGCAAAAACGTCTACATAGTATAAATGCTGAAGGGGTTTTAGAGAACTGTGTACCCTCTAGCTGCTGATGGGATGTAACCTGGTAACAGCCAGTACAGAGAACAAAATGGAGGTGTGTTTAAAGGTAAAACTTGAGCTACTATGTGATCAGGTAGGCCCACTGATGGGCCTATCCGCTGAGTAGACCTGAATCAAAAAGACACAGGCTGGCAATCCTTCACTGCAGCAACATGTACCATAGCCAAGAGCTGGAAGAAACCAAAATGTCCATCAACAGAAAAATGCACCAAGAAGAAGTGGTCCATGTACACAATGGAATATTAGCCATGGAAAAGCATGGAACAATGCCGTTGCCACCACCATAGAAGGATCTAGAGATAATCACCTTACCTGAAGTAAGAAAGAAAACAAAAGACAGATATCCTATTACATCACTTATAGGTGTTACCTAAAAATTGATACCAATGAAATAATTTCCAAGAGAAGGACACTCATAGATTCAGAAAACCAAATTATGTTTAACCAAATGGAAAGGTGTAAGGAATGTATGAATTAGGATATGGGGGTTAACAGACATGTAGTAATACATATGAAATATATAATCACAAAATACCTATGGAATGCTAAAAGAGGTGTACTCAACACTCTGTAGTAACCTACACGGGAAAGGATCCAAAGATGAATAGATCAATACATTGATATAATGAACCAGATTCCATACACCTAGAAAAAACACAGTATTTTTATCCAATTTGCTGTGATAATAAATAAAAATTAAATGTAAAAAACAAACAAGAAGGAAGGAGATATAAGCTCTTGGGAGTTTGCCGTGGCACATTCTGCTCTAATTTGCAGCTTACAAACACGATTTCCAGGAAACCTCTGTTGCCCAAAAACCCAGAGTTGGAAATGTAGAAATGCTGCCGCCTTGTGGCCGTTTCCCACAAGAGCGGCTTTAAAACCACAGCTAACGGTCACTTAACATTCACAAGGACTCAGGACAGTAAAGGACAACTGCCCTCAAAAATTCACAACTGGCAAAATTTTCAAGGAGATAGTAGGAAGAGGTAAATTTTACTCATTATTTTTCTAAAAACAAGGAAAATGGATAAAAGCTCAACAACATAAATTTTTAAACTCATGCAAATCTAGCCTACAAAAAGATTTCAACTCACACACGGCAACTACCATCAGCCAAAGGTCTACAAACAATAAATGCTGAAGGGGTTTTAGAGAACTGTGTACCCTCTAGCTGCTGGTGAGATGTAAAGTGGTAAGAGCCAATAGTGAGAACAGAAAGGAGCTGTGTTTAAAAGTAAAAATTGAGCCAGCATTCCATTCAGCAGGCCCACCGCTGAACCTCTCACCTGAAAATACCAGAGCCGAGAAGGCACAGACTGCAACAGCTTCACTGCAGGATTTTTCACAATAGCCAAGACACGGAAGCAACCAAAATGTCCATCAATGGATGAATGGATAAAGAAGTGGTCCATGTACATAATGGAATATTAGCCATGGAAAACAGTGAAACACTGCTCGTTGAGGCACCATTTATGAGCCTAGATATAATCTCAGAACATGCCGTAAGTCAGAAAGAAAAAGACATATAGTATGATATCACTTATAGGCGTTATCTAACAACTGACAAAAATGATAGCATTTTCACAGAGAAAGAAACTCACAGACTTAGGAAACAAACTATTCTTATGTAAATGGAAAGGTGGGTGGTATGGAAAATTAAGATTAGGGTTACCATATGTGTACATATACCTACTAAATACATTTATCAAAGAGACCGACCATATAGCAAGGGAGGTCAATGGAGCACTCTGCAATAATTTACATGGGAAGAGTATCTGTACATGAATATATTACATATATGAGTGTGTGTGTGTGTGTGTGTGTGTGTGTGTGTGTAATGTACAAATGAACCAGATTGTATACACCTAGGACAAACAATATTCTAAATATTACCTCGATTTAAAAAGACTAAAAAATCGAACAAGAAATAATGGAATATTAACTTATGGGATTTTTTCCTAGCACATTCCATTCTAATTTACAACCTGGGAACACAACTTCCAGAAATGTTGTGCTGCCCTAGAAACCAGTTTTGGGAACGGAGAAATTCTGCCCCCTTGTGGCCGTTTCCCCCAACAGCACCTTTAAAGCCAGTAGTAGTGGTCACTAAATATTCACACTCATTACAAGCCTGTAAATGTCACCTGTTCTCAAAAAAATCCTGGGGTCAAAAATCGACGAAAAATTCAAAACAGGGCAGCCTTCCCAGAAGACCACTTCAAGTGGTTTATTGTACTCACAGTTTTTTTCTGTTTTCGTTTAACAGAAAGAAAACAAAGCATGGAAAAATGCTGAACATTAGGAATTATTAAAGACATGCAAATCCAAGTTACAAAATCCTATCAGCTCACACCAGTCATAATGGCCATCAGCAAAAATTCTGCAAACAATAAATGCTGAAGGGGTTGTGGAGAAATGCGCACCCTCGTTTCTAAGTGGGACATGGTAAGAACCAGTAATGAAAACACAAAGGAGGTGCCTTGATAAGGTAAATATTGAGCTACCATTCAATCAAGCATACCCACTGCTGGGCCTATCACCTGAGAGGATGAGAATCCAAAAGACACAGGGTGGCAATCCTGCACTCCAGCAATATTTACCACAGCCAACACTTGGAAGCAACAAAAATGTCTGTCAACAGAGGAAGGCACAAGAAGAAGTGGTCCATGTACACAATGGAATATTACTCCAATTAAAAAAATATATAATTTCAATTTAGAAACCAAACGTAAGTTAGGAGACATCAGCTTTTGGGGGTCTGTCCGGGCACATTCCTCTCTAATATATAACCGAGGAACACCACTGGCAGGAAGGACTCTTTCCGTAATTCCCAGAATGGGGAAAGGAGAAATGCTGCCGCCCAATGGCTGATACCTTCAACAGCAGCTTTAAAATCTGTGCTAATGGTCACTTCATATGCACAAGTACTGGAGGGCTGTAAATGAAACCAGCCCTGAAAATGTCTTCAGGGAGGTAATGGCCAAAATATTTCAAAATGTGACACATACTTCAAGAAAACCATTTGAAGAGGTAAGCGCTACTCACAGCTTGAAAAAAAAGAGGACATGCCTGAAAGTTCAATTTCAAGGGATTATGAGATGCATGCAAATCCAACCTCAAAGAGGTGTCAGCTCACACCTGTCAGAATAAACATCAGCAGAAAAACTACAAACAATAAATGCTGAAAGGGTTGTGGACAAGGGCATACCCTCAAATTTAAGTGCAACATAACCTGGTAAGAGCCACTAATGAGAACAGAATGGAGACGCCTTTACAAGGTAAACATTTTGCTACCATATGATCCAACAGGCCCTCTCCTGGGCCTATAACCGAAGAAGACATAGTTGAAAGACACAGGCAGGCAAATGTGCATTTCAGCAATGTTACAATAACCAAGACATGGAAGCAACCAAAAAGTCCATCAACAGGCGAGTGGACAAAGAAAAACTGGTCCACGTACAGATGGAATATTAGCCAAGGAAAACAATGACACAATGCCATTTGCATCACCATAGATGAGTCTAGAAGTAATCACGCAACTTGTAGTAAGTCAGAAAGCGAAAGACACGTATCCTGTGATATCACTTATAGGTGTTACCTAAAAATTGATACCAGTGAAGATATTTCCACAGAGAAAGGCAATCACAGATTCATGAAACAAACTTATGGTTCACCAATGGAAAGGTGTGAGGATTGGATACATTAGGATGTCAGAGGTAACATTGATATACAAACACAGGTGAAGTATATAATCACCAAAGACCTACGGAATACCAAGAGAAGACTACTCAACATTGTGTCATAACCTAAAATGGGAAAAGGATCCAAAGAAGAAAAGAGATAGGTATATGTGGAAAACAACCACATCTTGCACACCTAAAACAAGCAAAACATTGTAATCACACTTGCTGTGATAAACAATGAAAATTAAATTTAAAAGAAGAACAATATTTAGTGAGATATAAACTTAAGGGGCTTTTTCCTGGCCCATTCCATTCTAATTTGCAACCTAGAACAGGACTTCCATTGAGGCTCTGTTTCCCTAGTAACCAGATTTGGTTAATGAGAACTGCTGCCGCCTTGTGGCCGTTTCACACAACAGCAGCTCTAACTGCAGCTGTAATGGTTACTTGATAGTCAAAATAATTGCAGGCCTGTAAATGACACCTGTCCTCAAAACAATCCTTCGGTCGTAAATCGAGCAAAAATCTCAAAAGACATCCATATTTCAAAACGACAATTTCAAGAGGCATATTTTATGCACATTTTATATTCTGTCTCTTTTTTTCTTATAGAAAAAGGCATGGAAAAATGCTCAACGTCAGGAATTAATAAAGCCATGCAAATCCGGTCTAGAAACACGTTCACCTCACAGCCGTCAGAAGGATCATCAGCAAAAAAGTCTACATAGTATAAATGCTGAAGGGGTTTTAGAGAACTGTGTACCCTCTAGCTGCTGATGGGATGTAACCTGGTAACAGCCAGTACAGAGAACAAAATGGAGGTGTGTTTAAAGGTAAAACTTGAGCTACTATGTGATCAGGTAGGCCCACTGATGGGCCTATCCGCTGAGTAGACCTGAATCAAAAAGACACAGGCTGGCAATCCTTCACTGCAGCAACATGTACCATAGCCAAGAGCTGGAAGAAACCAAAATGTCCATCAACAGAAAAATGCACCAAGAAGAAGTGGTCCATGTACACAATGGAATATTAGCCATGGAAAAGCATGGAAAAATGCCGTTGCCACCACCATAGAAGGATCTAGAGATAATCACCCTACCTGAAGTAAGAAAGAAAACGAAAGACAGATATCCTATTACATCACTTATAGGTGTTACCTAAAAATTGATACCCATGAAATAATTTCCAAGAGAAGGACACTCATAGATTCAGAAAACCAAATTATGTTTAACCAAATGGAAAGGTGTAAGGAATGTATGAATTAGGATATGGGGGTTAACAGACATGTAGTAATACATATGAAATATATAATCACAAAATACCTATGGAATGCTAAAAGAGGTGTACTCAACACTCTGTAGTAACCTACACGGGAAAGGATCCAAAGATGAATAGATCAATACATTGATATAATGAACCAGATTCCATACACCTAGAAAAAACACAGTATTTTTATCCAATTTGCTGTGATAATAAATAAAAATTAAATGTAAAAAACAAACAAGAAGGAAGGAGATATAAGCTCTTGGGAGTTTGCCGTGGCACATTCTGCTCTAATTTGCAGCTTACAAACACGATTTCCAGGAAACCTCTGTTGCCCAAAAACCCAGAGTTGGAAATGTAGAAATGCTGCCGCCTTGTGGCCGTTTCCCACAAGAGCGGCTTTAAAACCACAGCTAACGGTCACTTAACATTCACAAGGACTCAGGACAGTAAAGGACAACTGCCCTCAAAAATTCACAACTGGCAAAATTTTCAAGGAGATAGTAGGAAGAGGTAAATTTTACTCATTATTTTTCTAAAAACAAGGAAAATGGATAAAAGCTCAACAACATAAATTTTTAAACTCATGCAAATCTAGCCTACAAAAAGATTTCAACTCACACACGGCAACTACCATCAGCCAAAGGTCTACAAACAATAAATGCTGAAGGGGTTTTAGAGAACTGTGTACCCTCTAGCTGCTGGTGAGATGTAAAGTGGTAAGAGCCAATAGTGAGAACAGAAAGGAGCTGTGTTTAAAAGTAAAAATTGAGCCAGCATTCCATTCAGCAGGCCCACCGCTGAACCTCTCACCTGAAAATACCAGAGCCGAGAAGGCACAGACTGCAACAGCTTCACTGCAGGATTTTTCACAATAGCCAAGACACGGAAGCAACCAAAATGTCCATCAATGGATGAATGGATAAAGAAGTGGTCCATGTACATAATGGAATATTAGCCATGGAAAACAGTGAAACACTGCTCGTTGAGGCACCATTTATGAGCCTAGATATAATCTCAGAACATGCCGTAAGTCAGAAAGAAAAAGACATATAGTATGATATCACTTATAGGCGTTATCTAACAACTGACAAAAATGATAGCATTTTCACAGAGAAAGAAACTCACAGACTTAGAAAACAAACTATTCTTATGTAAATGGAAAGGTGGGCGGTATGGAAAATTAAGATTAGGGTTACCATATGTGTACATATACCTACTAAATACATTTATCAAAGAGACCGACCATATAGCAAGGGAGGTCAATGGAGCACTCTGCAATAATTTACATGGGAAGAGTATCTGTACATGAATATATTACATATATGTGTGTGTGTGTGTGTGTATATGTAATGTACAAATGAACCAGATTGTATACACCTAGGACAAACAATATTCTAAATATTACCTCGATTTAAAAAGACTAAAAAATCGAACAAGAAATAATGGAATATTAACTTATGGGATTTTTTCCTAGCACATTCCATTCTAATTTACAACCTGGGAACACAACTTCCAGAAATGTTGTGCTGCCCTAGAAACCAGTTTTGGGAACGGAGAAATGCTGCCGCCTTGTGGCCGTTTCCCCCAACAGCACCTTTAAAGCCAGTAGTAGTGGTCACTAAATATTCACACTCATTACAAGCCTGTAAATGTCACCTGTTCTCAAAAAAATCCTGGGGTCAAAAATCGACGAAAAATTCAAAACAGGGCAGCCTTCCCAGAAGACCACTTCAAGTGGTTTATTGTACTCACAGTTTTTTTCTGTTTTCGTTTAACAGAAAGAAAACAAAGCATGGAAAAATGCTGAACATTAGGAATTATTAAAGACATGCAAATCCAAGTTACAAAATCCTATCAGCTCACACCAGTCATAATGGCCATCAGCAAAAATTCTGCAAACAATAAATGCTGAAGGGGTTGTGGAGAAATGCGCACCCTCGTTTCTAAGTGGGACATGGTAAGAACCAGTAATGAAAACACAAAGGAGGTGCCTTGATAAGGTAAATATTGAGCTACCATTCAATCAAGCATACCCACTGCTGGGCCTATCACCTGAGAGGATGAGAATCCAAAAGACACAGGGTGGCAATCCTGCACTCCAGCAATATTTACCACAGCCAACACTTGGAAGCAACAAAAATGTCTGTCAACAGAGGAAGGCACAAGAAGAAGTGGTCCATGTACACAATGGAATATTACTCCAATTAAAAAAATATATAATTTCAATTTAGAAACCAAACGTAAGTTAGGAGACATCAGCTTTTGGGGGTCTGTCCGGGCACATTCCTCTCTAATATATAACCGAGGAACACCACTGGCAGGAAGGACTCTTTCCGTAATTCCCAGAATGGGGAAAGGAGAAATGCTGCCGCCCAATGGCTGATACCTTCAACAGCAGCTTTAAAATCTGTGCTAATGGTCACTTCATATGCACAAGTACTGGAGGGCTGTAAATGAAACCAGCCCTGAAAATGTCTTCAGGGAGGTAATGGCCAAAATATTTCAAAATGTGACACATACTTCAAGAAAACCATTTGAAGAGGTAAGCGCTACTCACAGCTTGAAAAAAAAGAGGACATGCCTGAAAGTTCAATTTCAAGGGATTATGAGATGCATGCAAATCCAACCTCAAAGAGGTGTCAGCTCACACCTGTCAGAATAAACATCAGCAGAAAAACTACAAACAATAAATGCTGAAAGGGTTGTGGACAAGGGCATACCCTCAAATTTAAGTGCAACATAACCTGGTAAGAGCCACTAATGAGAACAGAATGGAGACGCCTTTACAAGGTAAACATTTTGCTACCATATGATCCAACAGGCCCTCTCCTGGGCCTATAACCGAAGAAGACATAGTTGAAAGACACAGGCAGGCAAATGTGCATTTCAGCAATGTTACAATAACCAAGACATGGAAGCAACCAAAAAGTCCATCAACAGGCGAGTGGACAAAGAAAAACTGGTCCACGTACAGATGGAATATTAGCCAAGGAAAACAATGACACAATGCCATTTGCATCACCATAGATGAGTCTAGAAGTAATCACGCAACTTGTAGTAAGTCAGAAAGCGAAAGACACGTATCCTGTGATATCACTTATAGGTGTTACCTAAAAATTGATACCAGTGAAGATATTTCCACAGAGAAAGGCAATCACAGATTCATGAAACAAACTTATGGTTCACCAATGGAAAGGTGTGAGGATTGGATACATTAGGATGTCAGAGGTAACATTGATATACAAACACAGGTGAAGTATATAATCACCAAAGACCTACGGAATACCAAGAGAAGACTACTCAACATTGTGTCATAACCTAAAATGGGAAAAGGATCCAAAGAAGAAAAGAGATAGGTATATGTGGAAAACAACCACATCTTGCACACCTAAAACAAGCAAAACATTGTAATCACACTTGCTGTGATAAACAATGAAAATTAAATTTAAAAGAAGAACAATATTTAGTGAGATATAAACTTAAGGGGCTTTTTCCTGGCCCATTCCATTCTAATTTGCAACCTAGAACAGGACTTCCATTGAGGCTCTGTTTCCCTAGTAACCAGATTTGGTTAATGAGAACTGCTGCCGCCTTGTGGCCGTTTCACACAACAGCAGCTCTAACTGCAGCTGTAATGGTTACTTGATAGTCAAAATAATTGCAGGCCTGTAAATGACACCTGTCCTCAAAACAATCCTTCGGTCGTAAATCGAGCAAAAATCTCAAAAGACATCCATATTTCAAAACGACAATTTCAAGAGGCATATTTTATGCACATTTTATATTCTGTCTCTTTTTTTCTTATAGAAAAAGGCATGGAAAAATGCTCAACGTCAGGAATTAATAAAGCCATGCAAATCCGGTCTAGAAACACGTTCACCTCACAGCCGTCAGAAGGATCATCAGCAAAAAAGTCTACATAGTATAAATGCTGAAGGGGTTTTAGAGAACTGTGTACCCTCTAGCTGCTGATGGGATGTAACCTGGTAACAGCCAGTACAGAGAACAAAATGGAGGTGTGTTTAAAGGTAAAACTTGAGCTACTATGTGATCAGGTAGGCCCACTGATGGGCCTATCCGCTGAGTAGACCTGAATCAAAAAGACACAGGCTGGCAATCCTTCACTGCAGCAACATGTACCATAGCCAAGAGCTGGAAGAAACCAAAATGTCCATCAACAGAAAAATGCACCAAGAAGAAGTGGTCCATGTACACAATGGAATATTAGCCATGGAAAAGCATGGAAAAATGCCGTTGCCACCACCATAGAAGGATCTAGAGATAATCACCCTACCTGAAGTAAGAAAGAAAACGAAAGACAGATATCCTATTACATCACTTATAGGTGTTACCTAAAAATTGATACCCATGAAATAATTTCCAAGAGAAGGACACTCATAGATTCAGAAAACCAAATTATGTTTAACCAAATGGAAAGGTGTAAGGAATGTATGAATTAGGATATGGGGGTTAACAGACATGTAGTAATACATATGAAATATATAATCACAAAATACCTATGGAATGCTAAAAGAGGTGTACTCAACACTCTGTAGTAACCTACACGGGAAAGGATCCAAAGATGAATAGATCAATACATTGATATAATGAACCAGATTCCATACACCTAGAAAAAACACAGTATTTTTATCCAATTTGCTGTGATAATAAATAAAAATTAAATGTAAAAAACAAACAAGAAGGAAGGAGATATAAGCTCTTGGGAGTTTGCCGTGGCACATTCTGCTCTAATTTGCAGCTTACAAACACGATTTCCAGGAAACCTCTGTTGCCCAAAAACCCAGAGTTGGAAATGTAGAAATGCTGCCGCCTTGTGGCCGTTTCCCACAAGAGCGGCTTTAAAACCACAGCTAACGGTCACTTAACATTCACAAGGACTCAGGACAGTAAAGGACAACTGCCCTCAAAAATTCACAACTGGCAAAATTTTCAAGGAGATAGTAGGAAGAGGTAAATTTTACTCATTATTTTTCTAAAAACAAGGAAAATGGATAAAAGCTCAACAACATAAATTTTTAAACTCATGCAAATCTAGCCTACAAAAAGATTTCAACTCACACACGGCAACTACCATCAGCCAAAGGTCTACAAACAATAAATGCTGAAGGGGTTTTAGAGAACTGTGTACCCTCTAGCTGCTGGTGAGATGTAAAGTGGTAAGAGCCAATAGTGAGAACAGAAAGGAGCTGTGTTTAAAAGTAAAAATTGAGCCAGCATTCCATTCAGCAGGCCCACCGCTGAACCTCTCACCTGAAAATACCAGAGCCGAGAAGGCACAGACTGCAACAGCTTCACTGCAGGATTTTTCACAATAGCCAAGACACGGAAGCAACCAAAATGTCCATCAATGGATGAATGGATAAAGAAGTGGTCCATGTACATAATGGAATATTAGCCATGGAAAACAGTGAAACACTGCTCGTTGAGGCACCATTTATGAGCCTAGATATAATCTCAGAACATGCCGTAAGTCAGAAAGAAAAAGACATATAGTATGATATCACTTATAGGCGTTATCTAACAACTGACAAAAATGATAGCATTTTCACAGAGAAAGAAACTCACAGACTTAGAAAACAAACTATTCTTATGTAAATGGAAAGGTGGGCGGTATGGAAAATTAAGATTAGGGTTACCATATGTGTACATATACCTACTAAATACATTTATCAAAGAGACCGACCATATAGCAAGGGAGGTCAATGGAGCACTCTGCAATAATTTACATGGGAAGAGTATCTGTACATGAATATATTACATATATGTGTGTGTGTGTGTGTGTATATGTAATGTACAAATGAACCAGATTGTATACACCTAGGACAAACAATATTCTAAATATTACCTCGATTTAAAAAGACTAAAAAATCGAACAAGAAATAATGGAATATTAACTTATGGGATTTTTTCCTAGCACATTCCATTCTAATTTACAACCTGGGAACACAACTTCCAGAAATGTTGTGCTGCCCTAGAAACCAGTTTTGGGAACGGAGAAATGCTGCCGCCTTGTGGCCGTTTCCCCCAACAGCACCTTTAAAGCCAGTAGTAGTGGTCACTAAATATTCACACTCATTACAAGCCTGTAAATGTCACCTGTTCTCAAAAAAATCCTGGGGTCAAAAATCGACGAAAAATTCAAAACAGGGCAGCCTTCCCAGAAGACCACTTCAAGTGGTTTATTGTACTCACAGTTTTTTTCTGTTTTCGTTTAACAGAAAGAAAACAAAGCATGGAAAAATGCTGAACATTAGGAATTATTAAAGACATGCAAATCCAAGTTACAAAATCCTATCAGCTCACACCAGTCATAATGGCCATCAGCAAAAATTCTGCAAACAATAAATGCTGAAGGGGTTGTGGAGAAATGCGCACCCTCGTTTCTAAGTGGGACATGGTAAGAACCAGTAATGAAAACACAAAGGAGGTGCCTTGATAAGGTAAATATTGAGCTACCATTCAATCAAGCATACCCACTGCTGGGCCTATCACCTGAGAGGATGAGAATCCAAAAGACACAGGGTGGCAATCCTGCACTCCAGCAATATTTACCACAGCCAACACTTGGAAGCAACAAAAATGTCTGTCAACAGAGGAAGGCACAAGAAGAAGTGGTCCATGTACACAATGGAATATTACTCCAATTAAAAAAATATATAATTTCAATTTAGAAACCAAACGTAAGTAAGGAGACATCAGCTTTTGGGGGTCTGTCCGGGCACATTCCTCTCTAATATATAACTGAGGAACACCACTGGCAGGAAGGACTCTTTCCATAATTCCCAGAATGGGGAAAGGAGAAATGCTGCCGCCCAATGGCTGATACCTTCAACAGCAGCTTTAAAATCTGTGCTAATGGTCACTTCATATGCACAAGTACTGGAGGGCTGTAAATGAAACCAGCCCTGAAAATGTCTTCAGGGAGGTAATGGCCAAAATATTTCAAAATGTGACACATACTTCAAGAAAACCATTTGAAGAGGTAAGCGCTACTCACAGCTTGAAAAAAAAGAGGACATGCCTGAAAGTTCAATTTCAAGGGATTATGAGATGCATGCAAATCCAACCTCAAAGAGGTGTCAGCTCACACCTGTCAGAATAAACATCAGCAGAAAAACTACAAACAATAAATGCTGAAAGGGTTGTGGACAAGGGCATACCCTCAAATTTAAGTGGAACATAACCTGGTAAGAGCCACTAATGAGAACAGAATGGAGACGCCTTTACAAGGTAAACATTTTGCTACCATATGATCCAACAGGCCCTCTCCTGGGCCTATAACCGAAGAAGACATAGTTGAAAGACACAGGCAGGCAAATGTGCATTTCAGCAGTGTTAGAATAACCAAGACATGGAAGCAACCAAAAAGTCCATCAACAGGCGAGTGGACAAAGAAAAACTGGTCCACGTACAGATGGAATATTAGCCAAGGAAAACAATGACACAATGCCATTTGCATCACCATAGATGAGTCTAGAAGTAATCACGCAACTTGTAGTAAGTCAGAAAGCGAAAGACACGTATCCTGTGATATCACTTATAGGTGTTACCTAAAAATTGATACCAGTGAAGATATTTCCACAGAGAAAGGCAATCACAGATTCATTAAACAAACTTATGGTTCACCAATGGAAAGGTGTGAGGATTGGATACATTAGGATGTCAGAGTTAACAGAGATATACAAACACAGGTGAAGTATATAATCACCAAAGACCTACGGAATACCAAGAGAAGACTACTCAACATTGTGTCATAACCTAAAATGGGAAAAGGATCCAAAGAAGAAAAGAGATAGGTATATGTGGAAAACAACCACATCTTGCACACCTAAAACAAGCAAAACATTGTAATCACACTTGCTGTGATAAACAATGAAAATTAAATTTAAGAAAAGAACAATATTTAGTGAGATATAAACTTAAGGGGCTTTTTCCTGGCCCATTCCATTCTAATTTGCAACCTAGAACAGGACTTCCATTGAGGCTCTGTTTCCCTAGTAACCAGATTTGGTTAATGAGAACTGCTGCCGCCTTGTGGCCGTTTCACACAACAGCAGCTCTAACTGCAGCTGTAATGGTTACTTGATAGTCAAAATAATTGCAGGCCTGTAAATGACACCTGTCCTCAAAACAATCCTTCGGTCATAAATCGAGCAAAAATCTCAAAAGACATCCATATTTCAAAACGACAATTTCAAGAGGCATATTTTATGCACATTTTATATTCTGTCTCTTTTTTGGTTATAGAAAAAGGCATGGAAAAACGCTCAACGTCAGGAATTAATAAAGCCATGCAAATCCGGTCTAGAAACACGTTCACCTCACAGCCGTCAGAAGGATCATCAGCAAAAACGTCTACATAGTATAAATGCTGAAGGGGTTTTAGAGAACTGTGTACCCTCTAGCTGCTGATGGGATGTAACCTGGTAACAGCCAGTACAGAGAACAAAATGGAGGTGTGTTTAAAGGTAAAACTTGAGCTACTATGTGATCAGGTAGGCCCACTGATGGGCCTATCCGTTGAGTAGACCTGAATCAAAAAGACACAGGCTGGCAATCCTTCACTGCAGCAACATGTACCATAGCCAAGAGCTGGAAGAAACCAAAATGTCCATCAACAGAAAAATGCACCAAGAAGAAGTGGTCCATGTACACAATGGAATATTAGCCATGGAAAAGCATGGAACAATGCCGTTGCCACCACCATAGAAGGATCTAGAGATAATCACCCTACCTGAAGTAAGAAAGAAAACGAAAGACAGATATCCTATTACATCACTTATAGGTGTTACCTAAAAATTGATACCCATGAAATAATTTCCAAGAGAAGGACACTCATAGATTCAGAAAACCAAATTATGTTTAACCAAATGGAAAGGTGTAAGGAATGTATGAATTAGGATATGGGGGTTAACAGACATGTAGTAATACATATGAAATATATAATCACAAAATACCTATGGAATGCTAAAAGAGGTGTACTCAACACTCTGTAGTAACCTACACGGGAAAGGATCCAAAGATGAATAGATCAATACATTGATATAATGAACCAGATTCCATACACCTAGAAAAAACACAGTATTTTTATCCAATTTGCTGTGATAATAAATAAAAATTAAATGTAAAAAACAAACAAGAAGGAAGGAGATATAAGCTCTTGGGAGTTTGCCGTGGCACATTCTGCTCTAATTTGCAGCTTACAAACACGATTTCCAGGAAACCTCTGTTGCCCAAAAACCCAGAGTTGGAAATGTAGAAATGCTGCCGCCTTGTGGCCGTTTCCCACAAGAGCGGCTTTAAAACCACAGCTAACGGTCACTTAACATTCACAAGGACTCAGGACAGTAAAGGACAACTGCCCTCAAAAATTCACAACTGGCAAAATTTTCAAGGAGATAGTAGGAAGAGGTAAATTTTACTCATTATTTTTCTAAAAACAAGGAAAATGGATAAAAGCTCAACAACATAAATTTTTAAACTCATGCAAATCTAGCCTACAAAAAGATTTCAACTCACACACGGCAACTACCATCAGCCAAAGGTCTACAAACAATAAATGCTGAAGGGGTTTTAGAGAACTGTGTACCCTCTAGCTGCTGGTGAGACGTAAAGTGGCAAGAGCCAATAGTGAGAACAGAAAGGAGCTGTGTTTAAAAGTAAAAATTGAGCCAGCATTCCATTCAGCAGGCCCACCGCTGAACCTCTCACCTGAAAATACCAGAGCCGAGAAGGCACAGACTGCAACAGCTTCACTGCAGGATTTTTCACAATAGCCAAGACACGGAAGCAACCAAAATGTCCATCAATGGATGAATGGATAAAGAAGTGGTCCATGTACATAATGGAATATTAGCCATGGAAAACAGTGAAACACTGCTCGTTGAGGCACCATTTATGAGCCTAGATATAATCTCAGAACATGCCGTAAGTCAGAAAGAAAAAGACATATAGTATGATATCACTTATAGGCGTTATCTAACAACTGACAAAAATGATAGCATTTTCACAGAGAAAGAAACTCACAGACTTAGAAAACAAACTATTCTTATGTAAATGGAAAGGTGGGCGGTATGGAAAATTAAGATTAGGGTTACCATATGTGTACATATACCTACTAAATACATTTATCAAAGAGACCGACCATATAGCAAGGGAGGTCAATGGAACACTCTGCAATAATTTACATGGGAAGAGTATCTGTACATGAATATATTACATATATGTGTGTGTGTGTGTGTGTGTGTGTGTATGTAATGTACAAATGAACCAGATTGTATACACCTAGGACAAACAATATTCTAAATATTACCTCGATTTAAAAAGACTAAAAAATCGAACAAGAAATAATGGAATATTAACTTATGGGATTTTTTCCTAGCACATTCCATTCTAATTTACAACCTGGGAACACGACTTCCAGAAATGTTGTGCTGCCCTAGAAACCAGTTTTGGGAACGGAGAAATGCTGCCGCCTTGTGGCCGTTTCCCCCAACAGCACCTTTAAAGCCAGTAGTAGTGGTCACTAAATATTCACACTCATTACAAGCCTGTAAATGTCACCTGTTCTCAAAAAAATCCTGGGGTCAAAAATCGACGAAAAATTCAAAACAGGGCAGCCTTCCCAGAAGACCACTTCAAGTGGTTTATTGTACTCACAGTTTTTTTCTGTTTTCGTTTAACAGAAAGAAAACAAAGCATGGAAAAATGCTGAACATTAGGAATTATTAAAGACATGCAAATCCAAGTTACAAAAACCTATCAACTCACACCAGTCATAATGGCCATCAGCAAAAATTCTGCAAACAATAAATGCTGAAGGGGTTGTGGAGAAATGCGCACACTCGATTCTAAGTGGGACATGGTAAGAACCAGTAATGAAAACACAAAGGAGGTGCCTTGATAAGGTAAATATTGAGCTACCATTCAATCAAGCATACCCACTGCTGGGCCTATCACCTGAGAGGATGAGAGTCCAAAAGACACAGGGTGGCAATCCTGCACTCCAGCAATATTTACCACAGCCAACACTTGGAAGCAACAAAAATGTCTGTCAACAGAGGAAGGCACAAAGAAGAAGTGGTCCATGTACACAATGGAATATTACTCCAATTAAAAAAATATATAATTTCAATTAAGAAACCAAACGTAAGTTAGGAGACATCAGCTTTTGGGGGTCTGTCCGGGCACATTCCTCTCTAATATATAACCGAGGAACACCACTGGCAGGAAGGACTCTTTCCGTAATTCCCAGAATGGGGAAAGGAGAAATGCTGCCGCCCAATGGCTGATACCTTCAACAGCAGCTTTAAAATCTGTGCTAATGGTCACTTCATATGCACAAGTACTGGAGGGCTGTAAATGAAACCAGCCCTGAAAATGTCTTCAGGGAGGTAATGGCCAAAATATTTCAAAATGTGACACATACTTCAAGAAAACCATTTGAAGAGGTAAGCGCTACTCACAGCTTGAAAAAAAAGAGGACATGCCTGAAAGTTCAATTTCAAGGGATTATGAGATGCATGCAAATCCAACCTCAAAGAGGTGTCAGCTCACACCTGTCAGAATAAACATCAGCAGAAAAACTACAAACAATAAATGCTGAAAGGGTTGTGGACAAGGGCATACCCTCAAATTTAAGTGGAACATAACCTGGTAAGAGCCACTAATGAGAACAGAATGGAGACGCCTTTACAAGGTAAACATTTTGCTACCATATGAACCAACAGGCCCTCTGCTGGGCCTATAACCGAAGAAGACATAGTTGAAAGACACAGGCAGGCAAATGTGCATTTCAGCAGTGTTACAATAACCAAGACATGGAAGCAACCAAAAAGTCCATCAACAGGCGAGTGGACAAAGACAAACTGGTCCACGTACAGATGGAATATTAGCCAAGGAAAACAATGACACAATGCCATTTGCATCACCATAGATGAGTCTAGAAGTAATCACGCAACTTGTAGTAAGTCAGAAAGCGAAAGACACGTATCCTGTGATATCACTTATAGGTGTTACCTAAAAATTGATACCAGTGAAGATATTTCCACAGAGAAAGGCAATCACAGATTCATTAAACAAACTTATGGTCCACCAATGGAAAGGTGTGAGGATTGGATACATTAGGATGTCAGAGTTAACAGAGATATACAAACACAGGTGAAGTATATAATCACCAAAGACCTACGGAATACCAAGAGAAGACTACTCAACATTGTGTCATAACCTAAAATGGGAAAAGGATCCAAAGAAGAAAAGAGATAGGTATATGTGGAAAACAACCACATCTTGCACACCTAAAACAAGCAAAACATTGTAATCACACTTGCTGTGATAAACAATGAAAATTAAATTTAAAAGAAGAACAATATTTAGTGAGATATAAACTTAAGGGGCTTTTTCCTGGCCCATTCCATTCTAATTTGCAACCTAGAACAGGACTTCCATTGAGGCTCTGTTTCCCTAGTAACCAGATTTGGTTAATGAGAACTGCTGCCGCCTTGTGGCCGTTTCACACAACAGCAGCTCTAACTGCAGCTGTAATGGTTACTTGATAGTCAAAATAATTGCAGGCCTGTAAATGACACCTGTCCTCAAAACAATCCTTCGGTCGTAAATCGAGCAAAAATCTCAAAAGACATCCATATTTCAAAACGACAATTTCAAGAGGCATATTTTATGCACATTTTATATTCTGTCTCTTTTTTTGTTATAGAAAAAGGCATGGAAAAACGCTCAACGTCAGGAATTAATAAAGCCATGCAAATCCGGTCTAGAAACACGCTCACCTCACAGCCGTCAGAAGGATCATCAGCAAAAACGTCTACATAGTATAAATGCTGAAGGGGTTTTAGAGAACTGTGTACCCTCTAGCTGCTGATGGGATGTAACCTGGTAACAGCCAGTACAGAGAACAAAATGGAGGTGTGTTTAAAGGTAAAACTTGAGCTACTATGTGATCAGGTAGGCCCACTGATGGGCCTATCCGCTGAGTAGACCTGAATCAAAAAGACACAGGCTGGCAATCCTTCACTGCAGCAACATGTACCATAGCCAAGAGCTGGAAGAAACCAAAATGTCCATCAACAGAAAAATGCACCAAGAAGAAGTGGTCCATGTACACAATGGAATATTAGCCATGGAAAAGCATGGAACAATGCCGTTGCCACCACCATAGAAGGATCTAGAGATAATCACCCTACCTGAAGTAAGAAAGAAAACGAAAGACAGATATCCTATTACATCACTTATAGGTGTTACCTAAAATTTGATACCCATGAAATAATTTCCAAGAGAAGGACACTCATAGATTCAGAAAACCAAATTATGTTTAACCAAATGGAAAGGTGTAAGGAATGTATGAATTAGGATATGGGGGTTAACAGACATGTAGTAATACATATGAAATATATAATCACAAAATACCTATGGAATGCTAAAAGAGGTGTACTCAACACTCTGTAGTAACCTACACGGGAAAGGATCCAAAGATGAATAGATCAATACATTGATATAATGAACCAGATTCCATACACCTAGAAAAAACACAGTATTTTTATCCAATTTGCTGTGATAATAAATAAAAATTAAATGTAAAAAACAAACAAGAAGGAAGGAGATATAAGCTCTTGGGAGTTTGCCGTGGCACATTTTGCTCTAATTTGCAGCTTACAAACACGATTTCCAGGAAACC
The DNA here is from genome assembly GCF_937001465.1 of Orcinus orca. NCBI lineage: Eukaryota > Metazoa > Chordata > Mammalia > Artiodactyla > Delphinidae > Orcinus > Orcinus orca. The sequence continues at coordinate 47,210,425 of NC_064561.1, read as the reverse complement.
TCTGTTGCCCAAAAACCCAGAGTTGGAAATGTAGAAATGCTGCCGCCTTGTGGCCGTTTCCCACAAGAGCGGCTTTAAAACCACAGCTAACGGTCACTTAACATTCACAAGGACTCAGGACAGTAAAGGACAACTACCCTCAAAAATTCACAACTGGCAAAATTTTCAAGGAGATAGTAGGAAGAGGTAAATTTTACTCATTATTTTTCTAAAAACAAGGAAAATGGATAAAAGCTCAACAACATAAATTTTTAAACTCATGCAAATCTGGTCTACAAAAAGATTTCAACTCACACACGGCAACTACCATCAGCCAAAGATCTACAAACAATAAATGCTGAAGGGGTTTTAGAGAACTGTGTACCCTCTAGCTGCTGGTGAGATGTAAAGTGGCAAGAGCCAATAGTGAGAACAGAAAGGAGCTGTGTTTAAAAGTAAAAATTGAGCCAGCATTCCATTCAGCAGGCCCACCGCTGAACCTCTCACCTGAAAATACCAGAGCCGAGAAGGCACAGACTGCAACAGCTTCACTGCAGGATTTTTCACAATAGCCAAGACACGGAAGCAACCAAAATGTCCATCAATGGATGAATGGATAAAGAAGTGGTCCATGTACATAATGGAATATTAGCCATGGAAAACAGTGAAACACTGCTCGTTGAGGCACCATTTATGAGCCTAGATATAATCTCAGAACATGCCGTAAGTCAGAAAGAAAAAGACATATAGTATGATATCACTTATAGGCGTTATCTAACAACTGACAAAAATGATAGCATTTTCACAGAGAAAGAAACTCACAGACTTAGAAAACAAACTATTCTTATGTAAATGGAAAGGTGGGCGGTATGGAAAATTAAGATTAGGGTTACCATATGTGTACATATACCTACTAAATACATTTATCAAAGAGACCGACCATATAGCAAGGGAGGTCAATGGAGCACTCTGCAATAATTTACATGGGAAGAGTATCTGTACATGAATATATTACATATATGTGTGTGTGTGTGTGTGTGTATATGTAATGTACAAATGAACCAGATTGTATACACCTAGGACAAACAATATTCTAAATATTACCTCGATTTAAAAAGACTAAAAAATCGAACAAGAAATAATGGAATATTAACTTATGGGATTTTTTCCTAGCACATTCCATTCTAATTTACAACCTGGGAACACAACTTCCAGAAATGTTGTGCTGCCCTAGAAACCAGTTTTGGGAATGGAGAAATGCTGCCGCCTTGTGGCCGTTTCCCCCAACAGCACCTTTAAAGCCAGTAGTAGTGGTCACTAAATATTCACACTCATTACAAGCCTGTAAATGTCACCTGTTCTCAAAAAAATCCTGGGGTCAAAAATCGACGAAAAATTCAAAACAGGGCAGCCTTCCCAGAAGACCACTTCAAGTGGTTTATTGTACTCACAGTTTTTTTCTGTTTTCGTTTAACAGAAAGAAAACAAAGCATGGAAAAATGCTGAACATTAGGAATTATTAAAGACATGCAAATCCAAGTTACAAAACCTATCAGCTCACACCAGTCATAGTGGCCATCAGCAAAAATTCTGCAAACAATAAATGCTGAAGGGGTTGTGGAGAAATGCGCACCCTCGTTTCTAAGTGGGACATGGTAAGAACCAGTAATGAAAACACAAAGGAGGTGCCTTGATAAGGTAAATATTGAGCTACCATTCAATCAAGCATACCCACTGCTGGGCCTATCACCTGAGAGGATGAGAATCCAAAAGACACAGGGTGGCAATCCTGCACTCCAGCAATATTTACCACAGCCAACACTTGGAAGCAACAAAAATGTCTGTCAACAGAGGAGGGCACAAAGAAGAAGTGGTCCATGTACACAATGGAATATTACTCCAATTAAAAAAATATATAATTTCAATTTAGAAACCAAACGTAAGTTAGGAGACATCAGCTTTTGGGGGTCTGTCCGGGCACATTCCTCTCTAATATATAACCGAGGAACACCACTGGCAGGAAGGACTCTTTCCGTAATTCCCAGAATGGGGAAAGGAGAAATGCTGCCGCCCAATGGCTGATACCTTCAACAGCAGCTTTAAAATCTGTGCTAATGGTCACTTCATATGCACAAGTACTGGAGGGCTGTAAATGAAACCAGCCCTGAAAATGTCTTCAGGGAGGTAATGGCCAAAATATTTCAAAATGTGACACATACTTCAAGAAAACCATTTGAAGAGGTAAGCGCTACTCACAGCTTGAAAAAAAAGAGGACATGCCTGAAAGTTCAATTTCAAGGGATTATGAGATGCATGCAAATCCAACCTCAAAGAGGTGTCAGCTCACACCTGTCAGAATAAACATCAGCAGAAAAACTACAAACAATAAATGCTGAAAGGGTTGTGGACAAGGGCATACCCTCAAATTTAAGTGGAACATAACCTGGTAAGAGCCACTAATGAGAACAGAATGGAGACGCCTTTACAAGGTAAACATTTTGCTACCATATGAACCAACAGGCCCTCTCCTGGGCCTATAACCGAAGAAGACATAGTTGAAAGACACAGGCAGGCAAATGTGCATTTCAGCAGTGTTACAATAACCAAGACATGGAAGCAACCAAAAAGTCCATCAACAGGCGAGTGGACAAAGACAAACTGGTCCACATACAGATGGAATATTAGCCAAGGAAAACAATGACACAATGCCATTTGCATCACCATAGATGAGTCTAGAAGTAATCACGCAACTTGTAGTAAGTCAGAAAGCGAAAGACACGTATCCTGTGATATCACTTATAGGTGTTACCTAAAAATTGATACCAGTGAAGATATTTCCACAGAGAAAGGCAATCACAGATTCATTAAACAAACTTATGGTCCACCAATGGAAAGGTGTGAGGATTGGATACATTAGGATGTCAGAGTTAACAGAGATATACAAACACAGGTGAAGTATATAATCACCAAAGACCTACGGAATACCAAGAGAAGACTACTCAACATTGTGTCATAACCTAAAATGGGAAAAGGATCCAAAGAAGAAAAGAGATAGGTATATGTGGAAAACAACCACATCTTGCACACCTAAAACAAGCAAAACTTTGTAATCACACTTGCTGTGATAAACAATGAAAATTAAATTTAAAAGAAGAACAATATTTAGTGAGATATAAACTTAAGGGGCTTTTTCCTGGCCCATTCCATTCTAATTTGCAACCTAGAACAGGACTTCCATTGAGGCTCTGTTTCCCTAGTAACCAGATTTGGTTAATGAGAACTGCTGCCGCCTTGTGGCCGTTTCACACAACAGCAGCTCTAACTGCAGCTGTAATGGTTACTTGATAGTCAAAATAATTGCAGGCCTGTAAATGACACCTGTCCTCAAAACAATCCTTCGGTCGTAAATCGAGCAAAAATCTCAAAAGACATCCATATTTCAAAACGACAATTTCAAGAGGCATATTTTATGCACATTTTATATTCTGTCTCTTTTTTTCTTATACAAAAAGGCATGGAAAAACGCTCAACGTCAGGAATTAATAAAGCCATGCAAATCCGGTCTAGAAACACGTTCACCTCACAGCCGTCAGAAGGATCATCAGCAAAAAAGTCTACATAGTATAAATGCTGAAGGGGTTTTAGAGAACTGTGTACCCTCTAGCTGCTGATGGGATGTAACCTGGTAACAGCCAGTACAGAGAACAAAATGGAGGTGTGTTTAAAGGTAAAACTTGAGCTACTATGTGATCAGGTAGGCCCACTGATGGGCCTATCCGCTGAGTAGACCTGAATCAAAAAGACACAGGCTGGCAATCCTTCACTGCAGCAACATGTACCATAGCCAAGAGCTGGAAGAAACCAAAATGTCCATCAACAGAAAAATGCACCAAGAAGAAGTGGTCCATGTACACAATGGAATATTAGCCATGGAAAAGCATGGAACAATGCCGTTGCCACCACCATAGAAGGATCTAGAGATAATCACCCTACCTGAAGTAAGAAAGAAAACGAAAGACAGATATCCTATTACATCACTTATAGGTGTTACCTAAAAATTGATACCCATGAAATAATTTCCAAGAGAAGGACACTCATAGATTCAGAAAACCAAATTATGTTTAACCAAATGGAAAGGTGTAAGGAATGTATGAATTAGGATATGGGGGTTAACAGACATGTAGTAATACATATGAAATATATAATCACAAAATACCTATGGAATGCTAAAAGAGGTGTACTCAACACTCTGTAGTAACCTACACGGGAAAGGATCCAAAGATGAATAGATCAATACATTGATATAATGAACCAGATTCCATACACCTAGAAAAAACACAGTATTTTTATCCAATTTGCTGTGATAATAAATAAAAATTAAATGTAAAAAACAAACAAGAAGGAAGGAGATATAAGCTCTTGGGAGTTTGCCGTGGCACATTCTGCTCTAATTTGCAGCTTACAAACACGATTTCCAGGAAACCTCTGTTGCCCAAAAACCCAGAGTTGGAAATGTAGAAATGCTGCCGCCTTGTGGCCGTTTCCCACAAGAGCGGCTTTAAAACCACAGCTAACGGTCACTTAACATTCACAAGGACTCAGGACAGTAAAGGACAACTGCCCTCAAAAATTCACAACTGGCAAAATTTTCAAGGAGATAGTAGGAAGAGGTAAATTTTACTCATTATTTTTCTAAAAACAAGGAAAATGGATAAAAGCTCAACAACATAAATTTTTAAACTCATGCAAATCTAGCCTACAAAAAGATTTCAACTCACACACGGCAACTACCATCAGCCAAAGGTCTACAAACAATAAATGCTGAAGGGGTTTTAGAGAACTGTGTACCCTCTAGCTGCTGGTGAGATGTAAAGTGGTAAGAGCCAATAGTGAGAACAGAAAGGAGCTGTGTTTAAAAGTAAAAATTGAGCCAGCATTCCATTCAGCAGGCCCACCGCTGAACCTCTCACCTGAAAATACCAGAGCCGAGAAGGCACAGACTGCAACAGCTTCACTGCAGGATTTTTCACAATAGCCAAGACACGGAAGCAACCAAAATGTCCATCAATGGATGAATGGATAAAGAAGTGGTCCATGTACATAATGGAATATTAGCCATGGAAAACAGTGAAACACTGCTCGTTGAGGCACCATTTATGAGCCTAGATATAATCTCAGAACATGCCGTAAGTCAGAAAGAAAAAGACATATAGTATGATATCACTTATAGGCGTTATCTAACAACTGACAAAAATGATAGCATTTTCACAGAGAAAGAAACTCACAGACTTAGAAAACAAACTATTCTTATGTAAATGGAAAGGTGGGCGGTATGGAAAATTAAGATTAGGGTTACCATATGTGTACATATACCTACTAAATACATTTATCAAAGAGACCGACCATATAGCAAGGGAGGTCAATGGAGCACTCTGCAATAATTTACATGGGAAGAGTATCTGTACATGAATATATTACATATATGTGTGTGTGTGTGTGTGTGTATATGTAATGTACAAATGAACCAGATTGTATACACCTAGGACAAACAATATTCTAAATATTACCTCGATTTAAAAAGACTAAAAAATCGAACAAGAAATAATGGAATATTAACTTATGGGATTTTTTCCTAGCACATTCCATTCTAATTTACAACCTGGGAACACAACTTCCAGAAATGTTGTGCTGCCCTAGAAACCAGTTTTGGGAACGGAGAAATGCTGCCGCCTTGTGGCCGTTTCCCCCAACAGCACCTTTAAAGCCAGTAGTAGTGGTCACTAAATATTCACACTCATTACAAGCCTGTAAATGTCACCTGTTCTCAAAAAAATCCTGGGGTCAAAAATCGACGAAAAATTCAAAACAGGGCAGCCTTCCCAGAAGACCACTTCAAGTGGTTTATTGTACTCACAGTTTTTTTCTGTTTTCGTTTAACAGAAAGAAAACAAAGCATGGAAAAATGCTGAACATTAGGAATTATTAAAGACATGCAAATCCAAGTTACAAAATCCTATCAGCTCACACCAGTCATAATGGCCATCAGCAAAAATTCTGCAAACAATAAATGCTGAAGGGGTTGTGGAGAAATGCGCACCCTCGTTTCTAAGTGGGACATGGTAAGAACCAGTAATGAAAACACAAAGGAGGTGCCTTGATAAGGTAAATATTGAGCTACCATTCAATCAAGCATACCCACTGCTGGGCCTATCACCTGAGAGGATGAGAATCCAAAACACACAGGGTGGCAATCCTGCACTCCAGCAATATTTACCACAGCCAACACTTGGAAGCAACAAAAATGTCTGTCAACAGAGGAAGGCACAAAGAAGAAGTGGTCCATGTACACAATGGAATATTACTCCAATTAAAAAAATATATAATTTCAATTTAGAAACCAAACGTAAGTTAGGAGACATCAGCTTTTGGGGGTCTGTCCGGGCACATTCCTCTCTAATATATAACCGAGGAACACCACTGGCAGGAAGGACTCTTTCCGTAATTCCCAGAATGGGGAAAGGAGAAATGCTGCCGCCCAATGGCTGATACCTTCAACAGCAGCTTTAAAATCTGTGCTAATGGTCACTTCATATGCACAAGTACTGGAGGGCTGTAAATGAAACCAGCCCTGAAAATGTCTTCAGGGAGGTAATGGCCAAAATATTTCAAAATGTGACACATACTTCAAGAAAACCATTTGAAGAGGTAAGCGCTACTCACAGCTTGAAAAAAAAGAGGACATGCCTGAAAGTTCAATTTCAAGGGATTATGAGATGCATGAAAATCCAACCTCAAAGAGGTGTCAGCTCACACCTGTCAGAATAAACATCAGCAGAAAAACTACAAACAATAAATGCTGAAAGGGTTGTGGACAAGGGCATACCCTCAAATTTAAGTGCAACATAACCTGGTAAGAGCCACTAATGAGAACAGAATGGAGACGCCTTTACAAGGTAAACATTTTGCTACCATATGAACCAACAGGCCCTCTCCTGGGCCTATAACCGAAGAAGACATAGTTGAAAGACACAGGCAGGCAAATGTGCATTTCAGCAGTGTTACAATAACCAAGACATGGAAGCAACCAAAAAGTCCATCAACAGGCGAGTGGACAAAGAAAAACTGGTCCACGTACAGATGGAATATTAGCCAAGGAAAACAATGACACAATGCCATTTGCATCACCATAGATGAGTCTAGAAGTAATCACGCAACTTGTAGTAAGTCAGAAAGCGAAAGACACATATCCTGTGATATCACTTATAGGTGTTACCTAAAAATTGATACCAGTGAAGATATTTCCACAGAGAAAGGCAATCACAGATTCATGAAACAAACTTATGGTCCACCAATGGAAAGGTGTGAGGATTGGATACATTAGGATGTCAGAGTTAACAGAGATATACAAACACAGGTGAAGTATATAATCACCAAAGACCTACGGAATACCAAGAGAAGACTACTCAACATTGTGTCATAACCTAAAATGGGAAAAGGATCCAAAGAAGAAAAGAGATAGGTATATGTGGAAAACAACCACATCTTGCACACCTAAAACAAGCAAAACTTTGTAATCACACTTGCTGTGATAAACAATGAAAATTAAATTTAAAAGAAGAACAATATTTAGTGAGATATAAACTTAAGGGGCTTTTTCCTGGCCCATTCCATTCTAATTTGCAACCTAGAACAGGACTTCCATTGAGGCTCTGTTTCCCTAGTAACCAGATTTGGTTAATGAGAACTGCTGCCGCCTTGTGGCCGTTTCACACAACAGCAGCTCTAACTGCAGCTGTAATGGTTACTTGATAGTCAAAATAATTGCAGGCCTGTAAATGACACCTGTCCTCAAAACAATCCTTCGGTCGTAAATCGAGCAAAAATCTCAAAAGACATCCATATTTCAAAACGACAATTTCAAGAGGCATATTTTATGCACATTTTATATTCTGTCTCTTTTTTGGTTATAGAAAAAGGCATGGAAAAACGCTCAACGTCAGGAATTAATAAAGCCATGCAAATCCGGTCTAGAAACACGTTCACCTCACAGCCGTCAGAAGGATCATCAGCAAAAAAGTCTACATAGTATAAATGCTGAAGGGGTTTTAGAGAACTGTGTACCCTCTAGCTGCTGATGGGATGTAACCTGGTAACAGCCAGTACAGAGAACAAAATGGAGGTGTGTTTAAAGGTAAAACTTGAGCTACTATGTGATCAGGTAGGCCCACTGATGGGCTTATCTGCTGAGTAGACCTGAATCAAAAAGACACAGGCTGGCAATCCTTCACTGCAGCAACATGTACCATAGCCAAGAGCTGGAAGAAACCAAAATGTCCATCAACAGAAAAATGCACCAAGAAGAAGTGGTCCATGTACACAATGGAATATTAGCCATGGAAAAGCATGGAACAATGCCGTTGCCACCACCATAGAAGGATCTAGAGATAATCACCCTACCTGAAGTAAGAAAGAAAACGAAAGACAGATATCCTATTACATCACTTATCGGTGTTACCTAAAAATTGATACCCATGAAATAATTTCCAAGAGAAGGACACTCATAGATTCAGAAAACCAAATTATGTTTAACCAAATGGAAAGGTGTAAGGAATGTATGAATTAGGATATGGGGGTTAACAGACATGTAGTAATACATATGAAATATATAATCACAAAATACCTATGGAATGCTAAAAGAGGTGTACTCAACACTCTGTAGTAACCTACACGGGAAAGGATCCAAAGATGAATAGATCAATACATTGATATAATGAACCAGATTCCATACACCTAGAAAAAACACAGTATTTTTATCCAATTTGCTGTGATAATAAATAAAAATTAAATGTAAAAAACAAACAAGAAGGAAGGAGATATAAGCTCTTGGGAGTTTGCCGTGGCACATTCTGCTCTAATTTGCAGCTTACAAACACGATTTCCAGGAAACCTCTGTTGCCCAAAAACCCAGAGTTGGAAATGTAGAAATGCTGCCGCCTTGTGGCCGTTTCCCACAAGAGCGGCTTTAAAACCACAGCTAACGGTCACTTAACATTCACAAGGACTCAGGACAGTAAAGGACAACTACCCTCAAAAATTCACAACTGGCAAAATTTTCAAGGAGATAGTAGGAAGAGGTAAATTTTACTCATTATTTTTCTAAAAACAAGGAAAATGGATAAAAGCTCAACAACATAAATTTTTAAACTCATGCAAATCTAGCCTACAAAAAGATTTCAACTCACACACGGCAACTACCATCAGCCAAAGGTCTACAAACAATAAATGCTGAAGGGGTTTTAGAGAACTGTGTACCCTCTAGCTGCTGGTGAGACGTAAAGTGGCAAGAGCCAATAGTGAGAACAGAAAGGAGCTGTGTTTAAAAGTAAAAATTGAGCCAGCATTCCATTCAGCAGGCCCACCGCTGAACCTCTCACCTGAAAATACCAGAGCCGAGAAGGCACAGACTGCAACAGCTTCACTGCAGGATTTTTCACCATAGCCAAGACACGGAAGCAACCAAAATGTCCATCAATGGATGAATGGATAAAGAAGTGGTCCATGTACATAATGGAATATTAGCCATGGAAAACAGTGAAACACTGCTCGTTGAGGCACCATTTATGAGCCTAGATATAATCTCAGAACATGCCGTAAGTCAGAAAGAAAAAGACATATAGTATGATATCACTTATAGGCGTTATCTAACAACTGACAAAAATGATAGCATTTTCACAGAGAAAGAAACTCACAGACTTAGAAAACAAACTATTCTTATGTAAATGGAAAGGTGGGTGGTATGGAAAATTAAGATTAGGGTTACCATATGTGTACATATACCTACTAAATACATTTATCAAAGAGACCGACCATATAGCAAGGGAGGTCAATGGAGCACTCTGCAATAATTTACATGGGAAGAGTATCTGTACATGAATATATTACATATGTGTGTGTGTGTGTGTGTGTGTGTGTGTGTATGTAATGTACAAATGAACCAGATTGTATACACCTAGGACAAACAATATTCTAAATATTACCTCGATTTAAAAAGACTAAAAAATCGAACAAGAAATAATGGAATATTAACTTATGGGATTTTTTCCTAGCACATTCCATTCTAATTTACAACCTGGGAACACGACTTCCAGAAATGTTGTGCTGCCCTAGAAACCAGTTTTGGGAATGGAGAAATGCTGCCGCCTTGTGGCCGTTTCCCCCAACAGCACCTTTAAAGCCAGTAGTAGTGGTCACTAAATATTCACACTCATTACAAGCCTGTAAATGTCACCTGTTCTCAAAAAAATCCTGGGGTCAAAAATCGACGAAAAATTCAAAACAGGGCAGCCTTCCCAGAAGACCACTTCAAGTGGTTTATTGTACTCACAGTTTTTTTCTGTTTTCGTTTAACAGAAAGAAAACAAAGCATGGAAAAATGCTGAACATTAGGAATTATTAAAGACATGCAAATCCAAGTTACAAAATCCTATCAGCTCACACCAGTCATAATGGCCATCAGCAAAAATTCTGCAAACAATAAATGCTGAAGGGGTTGTGGAGAAATGCGCACCCTCGTTTCTAAGTGGGACATGGTAAGAACCAGTAATGAAAACACAAAGGAGGTGCCTTGATAAGGTAAATATTGAGCTACCATTCAATCAAGCATACCCACTGCTGGGCCTATCACCTGAGAGGATGAGAGTCCAAAAGACACAGGGTGGCAATCCTGCACTCCAGCAATATTTACCACAGCCAACACTTGGAAGCAACAAAAATGTCTGTCAACAGAGGAAGGCACAAAGAAGAAGTGGTCCATGTACACAATGGAATATTACTCCAATTAAAAAAATATATAATTTCAATTTAGAAACCAAACGTAAGTAAGGAGACATCAGCTTTTGGGGGTCTGTCCGGGCACATTCCTCTCTAATATATAACCGAGGAACACCACTGGCAGGAAGGACTCTTTTCGTAATTCCCAGAATGGGGAAAGGAGAAATGCTGCCGCCCAATGGCTGATACCTTCAACAGCAGCTTTAAAATCTGTGCTAATGGTCACTTCATATGCACAAGTACTGGAGGGCTGTAAATGAAACCAGCCCTGAAAATGTCTTCAGGGAGGTAATGGCCAAAATATTTCAAAATGTGACACATACTTCAAGAAAACCATTTGAAGAGGTAAGCGCTACTCACAGCTTGAAAAAAAAGAGGACATGCCTGAAAGTTCAATTTCAAGGGATTATGAGATGCATGCAAATCCAACCTCAAAGAGGTGTCAGCTCACACCTGTCAGAATAAACATCAGCAGAAAAACTACAAACAATAAATGCTGAAAGGGTTGTGGACAAGGGCATACCCTCAAATTTAAGTGGAACATAACCTGGTAAGAGCCACTAATGAGAACAGAATGGAGACGCCTTTACAAGGTAAACATTTTGCTACCATATGAACCAACAGGCCCTCTGCTGGGCCTATAACCGAAGAAGACATAGTTGAAAGACACAGGCAGGCAAATGTGCATTTCAGCAGTGTTACAATAACCAAGACATGGAAGCAACCAAAAAGTCCATCAACAGGCGAGTGGACAAAGACAAACTGGTCCACGTACAGATGGAATATTAGCCAACGAAAACAATGACACAATGCCATTTGCATCACCATAGATGAGTCTAGAAGTAATCACGCAACTTGTAGTAAGTCAGAAAGCGAAAGACACGTATCCTGTGATATCACTTATAGGTGTTACCTAAAAATTGATACCAGTGAAGATATTTCCACAGAGAAAGGCAATCACAGATTCATTAAACAAACTTATGGTTCACCAATGGAAAGGTGTGAGGATTGGATACATTAGGATGTCAGAGTTAACAGAGATATACAAACACAGGTGAAGTATATAATCACCAAAGACCTACGGAATACCAAGAGAAGACTACTCAACATTGTGTCATAACCTAAAATGGGAAAAGGATCCAAAGAAGAAAAGAGATAGGTATATGTGGAAAACAACCACATCTTGCACACCTAAAACAAGCAAAACATTGTAATCACACTTGCTGTGATAAACAATGAAAATTAAATTTAAAAGAAGAACAATATTTAGTGAGATATAAACTTAAGGGGCTTTTTCCTGGCCCATTCCATTCTAATTTGCAACCTAGAACAGGACTTCCATTGAGGCTCTGTTTCCCTAGTAACCAGATTTGGTTAATGAGAACTGCTGCTGCCTTGTGGCCGTTTCACACAACAGCAGCTCTAACTGCAGCTGTAATGGTTACTTGATAGTCAAAATAATTGCAGGCCTGTAAATGACACCTGTCCTCAAAACAATCCTTCGGTCGTAAATCGAGCAAAAATCTCAAAAGACATCCATATTTCAAAACGACAATTTCAAGAGGCATATTTTATGCACATTTTATATTCTGTCTCTTTTTTGGTTATAGAAAAAGGCATGGAAAAACGCTCAACGTCAGGAATTAATAAAGCCATGCAAATCCGGTCTAGAAACACGTTCACCTCACAGCCGTCAGAAGGATCATCAGCAAAAACGTCTACATAGTATAAATGCTGAAGGGGTTTTAGAGAACTGTGTACCCTCTAGCTGCTGATGGGATGTAACCTGGTAACAGCCAGTACAGAGAACAAAATGGAGGTGTGTTTAAAGGTAAAACTTGAGCTACTATGTGATCAGGTAGGCCCACTGATGGGCCTATCCGCTGAGTAGACCTGAATCAAAAAGACACAGGCTGGCAATCCTTCACTGCAGCAACATGTACCATAGCCAAGAGCTGGAAGAAACCAAAATGTCCATCAACAGAAAAATGCACCAAGAAGAAGTGGTCCATGTACACAATGGAATATTAGCCATGGAAAAGCATGGAACAATGCCGTTGCCACCACCATAGAAGGATCTAGAGATAATCACCTTACCTGAAGTAAGAAAGAAAACAAAAGACAGATATCCTATTACATCACTTATAGGTGTTACCTAAAAATTGATACCAATGAAATAATTTCCAAGAGAAGGACACTCATAGATTCAGAAAACCAAATTATGTTTAACCAAATGGAAAGGTGTAAGGAATGTATGAATTAGGATATGGGGGTTAACAGACATGTAGTAATACATATGAAATATATAATCACAAAATACCTATGGAATGCTAAAAGAGGTGTACTCAACACTCTGTAGTAACCTACACGGGAAAGGATCCAAAGATGAATAGATCAATACATTGATATAATGAACCAGATTCCATACACCTAGAAAAAACACAGTATTTTTATCCAATTTGCTGTGATAATAAATAAAAATTAAATGTAAAAAACAAACAAGAAGGAAGGAGATATAAGCTCTTGGGAGTTTGCCGTGGCACATTCTGCTCTAATTTGCAGCTTACAAACACGATTTCCAGGAAACCTCTGTTGCCCAAAAACCCAGAGTTGGAAATGTAGAAATGCTGCCGCCTTGTGGCCGTTTCCCACAAGAGCGGCTTTAAAACCACAGCTAACGGTCACTTAACATTCACAAGGACTCAGGACAGTAAAGGACAACTGCCCTCAAAAATTCACAACTGGCAAAATTTTCAAGGAGATAGTAGGAAGAGGTAAATTTTACTCATTATTTTTCTAAAAACAAGGAAAATGGATAAAAGCTCAACAACATAAATTTTTAAACTCATGCAAATCTAGCCTACAAAAAGATTTCAACTCACACACGGCAACTACCATCAGCCAAAGGTCTACAAACAATAAATGCTGAAGGGGTTTTAGAGAACTGTGTACCCTCTAGCTGCTGGTGAGATGTAAAGTGGTAAGAGCCAATAGTGAGAACAGAAAGGAGCTGTGTTTAAAAGTAAAAATTGAGCCAGCATTCCATTCAGCAGGCCCACCGCTGAACCTCTCACCTGAAAATACCAGAGCCGAGAAGGCACAGACTGCAACAGCTTCACTGCAGGATTTTTCACAATAGCCAAGACACGGAAGCAACCAAAATGTCCATCAATGGATGAATGGATAAAGAAGTGGTCCATGTACATAATGGAATATTAGCCATGGAAAACAGTGAAACACTGCTCGTTGAGGCACCATTTATGAGCCTAGATATAATCTCAGAACATGCCGTAAGTCAGAAAGAAAAAGACATATAGTATGATATCACTTATAGGCGTTATCTAACAACTGACAAAAATGATAGCATTTTCACAGAGAAAGAAACTCACAGACTTAGGAAACAAACTATTCTTATGTAAATGGAAAGGTGGGTGGTATGGAAAATTAAGATTAGGGTTACCATATGTGTACATATACCTACTAAATACATTTATCAAAGAGACCGACCATATAGCAAGGGAGGTCAATGGAGCACTCTGCAATAATTTACATGGGAAGAGTATCTGTACATGAATATATTACATATATGAGTGTGTGTGTGTGTGTGTGTGTGTGTGTGTGTGTAATGTACAAATGAACCAGATTGTATACACCTAGGACAAACAATATTCTAAATATTACCTCGATTTAAAAAGACTAAAAAATCGAACAAGAAATAATGGAATATTAACTTATGGGATTTTTTCCTAGCACATTCCATTCTAATTTACAACCTGGGAACACAACTTCCAGAAATGTTGTGCTGCCCTAGAAACCAGTTTTGGGAACGGAGAAATTCTGCCCCCTTGTGGCCGTTTCCCCCAACAGCACCTTTAAAGCCAGTAGTAGTGGTCACTAAATATTCACACTCATTACAAGCCTGTAAATGTCACCTGTTCTCAAAAAAATCCTGGGGTCAAAAATCGACGAAAAATTCAAAACAGGGCAGCCTTCCCAGAAGACCACTTCAAGTGGTTTATTGTACTCACAGTTTTTTTCTGTTTTCGTTTAACAGAAAGAAAACAAAGCATGGAAAAATGCTGAACATTAGGAATTATTAAAGACATGCAAATCCAAGTTACAAAATCCTATCAGCTCACACCAGTCATAATGGCCATCAGCAAAAATTCTGCAAACAATAAATGCTGAAGGGGTTGTGGAGAAATGCGCACCCTCGTTTCTAAGTGGGACATGGTAAGAACCAGTAATGAAAACACAAAGGAGGTGCCTTGATAAGGTAAATATTGAGCTACCATTCAATCAAGCATACCCACTGCTGGGCCTATCACCTGAGAGGATGAGAATCCAAAAGACACAGGGTGGCAATCCTGCACTCCAGCAATATTTACCACAGCCAACACTTGGAAGCAACAAAAATGTCTGTCAACAGAGGAAGGCACAAGAAGAAGTGGTCCATGTACACAATGGAATATTACTCCAATTAAAAAAATATATAATTTCAATTTAGAAACCAAACGTAAGTTAGGAGACATCAGCTTTTGGGGGTCTGTCCGGGCACATTCCTCTCTAATATATAACCGAGGAACACCACTGGCAGGAAGGACTCTTTCCGTAATTCCCAGAATGGGGAAAGGAGAAATGCTGCCGCCCAATGGCTGATACCTTCAACAGCAGCTTTAAAATCTGTGCTAATGGTCACTTCATATGCACAAGTACTGGAGGGCTGTAAATGAAACCAGCCCTGAAAATGTCTTCAGGGAGGTAATGGCCAAAATATTTCAAAATGTGACACATACTTCAAGAAAACCATTTGAAGAGGTAAGCGCTACTCACAGCTTGAAAAAAAAGAGGACATGCCTGAAAGTTCAATTTCAAGGGATTATGAGATGCATGCAAATCCAACCTCAAAGAGGTGTCAGCTCACACCTGTCAGAATAAACATCAGCAGAAAAACTACAAACAATAAATGCTGAAAGGGTTGTGGACAAGGGCATACCCTCAAATTTAAGTGCAACATAACCTGGTAAGAGCCACTAATGAGAACAGAATGGAGACGCCTTTACAAGGTAAACATTTTGCTACCATATGATCCAACAGGCCCTCTCCTGGGCCTATAACCGAAGAAGACATAGTTGAAAGACACAGGCAGGCAAATGTGCATTTCAGCAATGTTACAATAACCAAGACATGGAAGCAACCAAAAAGTCCATCAACAGGCGAGTGGACAAAGAAAAACTGGTCCACGTACAGATGGAATATTAGCCAAGGAAAACAATGACACAATGCCATTTGCATCACCATAGATGAGTCTAGAAGTAATCACGCAACTTGTAGTAAGTCAGAAAGCGAAAGACACGTATCCTGTGATATCACTTATAGGTGTTACCTAAAAATTGATACCAGTGAAGATATTTCCACAGAGAAAGGCAATCACAGATTCATGAAACAAACTTATGGTTCACCAATGGAAAGGTGTGAGGATTGGATACATTAGGATGTCAGAGGTAACATTGATATACAAACACAGGTGAAGTATATAATCACCAAAGACCTACGGAATACCAAGAGAAGACTACTCAACATTGTGTCATAACCTAAAATGGGAAAAGGATCCAAAGAAGAAAAGAGATAGGTATATGTGGAAAACAACCACATCTTGCACACCTAAAACAAGCAAAACATTGTAATCACACTTGCTGTGATAAACAATGAAAATTAAATTTAAAAGAAGAACAATATTTAGTGAGATATAAACTTAAGGGGCTTTTTCCTGGCCCATTCCATTCTAATTTGCAACCTAGAACAGGACTTCCATTGAGGCTCTGTTTCCCTAGTAACCAGATTTGGTTAATGAGAACTGCTGCCGCCTTGTGGCCGTTTCACACAACAGCAGCTCTAACTGCAGCTGTAATGGTTACTTGATAGTCAAAATAATTGCAGGCCTGTAAATGACACCTGTCCTCAAAACAATCCTTCGGTCGTAAATCGAGCAAAAATCTCAAAAGACATCCATATTTCAAAACGACAATTTCAAGAGGCATATTTTATGCACATTTTATATTCTGTCTCTTTTTTTCTTATAGAAAAAGGCATGGAAAAATGCTCAACGTCAGGAATTAATAAAGCCATGCAAATCCGGTCTAGAAACACGTTCACCTCACAGCCGTCAGAAGGATCATCAGCAAAAAAGTCTACATAGTATAAATGCTGAAGGGGTTTTAGAGAACTGTGTACCCTCTAGCTGCTGATGGGATGTAACCTGGTAACAGCCAGTACAGAGAACAAAATGGAGGTGTGTTTAAAGGTAAAACTTGAGCTACTATGTGATCAGGTAGGCCCACTGATGGGCCTATCCGCTGAGTAGACCTGAATCAAAAAGACACAGGCTGGCAATCCTTCACTGCAGCAACATGTACCATAGCCAAGAGCTGGAAGAAACCAAAATGTCCATCAACAGAAAAATGCACCAAGAAGAAGTGGTCCATGTACACAATGGAATATTAGCCATGGAAAAGCATGGAAAAATGCCGTTGCCACCACCATAGAAGGATCTAGAGATAATCACCCTACCTGAAGTAAGAAAGAAAACGAAAGACAGATATCCTATTACATCACTTATAGGTGTTACCTAAAAATTGATACCCATGAAATAATTTCCAAGAGAAGGACACTCATAGATTCAGAAAACCAAATTATGTTTAACCAAATGGAAAGGTGTAAGGAATGTATGAATTAGGATATGGGGGTTAACAGACATGTAGTAATACATATGAAATATATAATCACAAAATACCTATGGAATGCTAAAAGAGGTGTACTCAACACTCTGTAGTAACCTACACGGGAAAGGATCCAAAGATGAATAGATCAATACATTGATATAATGAACCAGATTCCATACACCTAGAAAAAACACAGTATTTTTATCCAATTTGCTGTGATAATAAATAAAAATTAAATGTAAAAAACAAACAAGAAGGAAGGAGATATAAGCTCTTGGGAGTTTGCCGTGGCACATTCTGCTCTAATTTGCAGCTTACAAACACGATTTCCAGGAAACCTCTGTTGCCCAAAAACCCAGAGTTGGAAATGTAGAAATGCTGCCGCCTTGTGGCCGTTTCCCACAAGAGCGGCTTTAAAACCACAGCTAACGGTCACTTAACATTCACAAGGACTCAGGACAGTAAAGGACAACTGCCCTCAAAAATTCACAACTGGCAAAATTTTCAAGGAGATAGTAGGAAGAGGTAAATTTTACTCATTATTTTTCTAAAAACAAGGAAAATGGATAAAAGCTCAACAACATAAATTTTTAAACTCATGCAAATCTAGCCTACAAAAAGATTTCAACTCACACACGGCAACTACCATCAGCCAAAGGTCTACAAACAATAAATGCTGAAGGGGTTTTAGAGAACTGTGTACCCTCTAGCTGCTGGTGAGATGTAAAGTGGTAAGAGCCAATAGTGAGAACAGAAAGGAGCTGTGTTTAAAAGTAAAAATTGAGCCAGCATTCCATTCAGCAGGCCCACCGCTGAACCTCTCACCTGAAAATACCAGAGCCGAGAAGGCACAGACTGCAACAGCTTCACTGCAGGATTTTTCACAATAGCCAAGACACGGAAGCAACCAAAATGTCCATCAATGGATGAATGGATAAAGAAGTGGTCCATGTACATAATGGAATATTAGCCATGGAAAACAGTGAAACACTGCTCGTTGAGGCACCATTTATGAGCCTAGATATAATCTCAGAACATGCCGTAAGTCAGAAAGAAAAAGACATATAGTATGATATCACTTATAGGCGTTATCTAACAACTGACAAAAATGATAGCATTTTCACAGAGAAAGAAACTCACAGACTTAGAAAACAAACTATTCTTATGTAAATGGAAAGGTGGGCGGTATGGAAAATTAAGATTAGGGTTACCATATGTGTACATATACCTACTAAATACATTTATCAAAGAGACCGACCATATAGCAAGGGAGGTCAATGGAGCACTCTGCAATAATTTACATGGGAAGAGTATCTGTACATGAATATATTACATATATGTGTGTGTGTGTGTGTGTATATGTAATGTACAAATGAACCAGATTGTATACACCTAGGACAAACAATATTCTAAATATTACCTCGATTTAAAAAGACTAAAAAATCGAACAAGAAATAATGGAATATTAACTTATGGGATTTTTTCCTAGCACATTCCATTCTAATTTACAACCTGGGAACACAACTTCCAGAAATGTTGTGCTGCCCTAGAAACCAGTTTTGGGAACGGAGAAATGCTGCCGCCTTGTGGCCGTTTCCCCCAACAGCACCTTTAAAGCCAGTAGTAGTGGTCACTAAATATTCACACTCATTACAAGCCTGTAAATGTCACCTGTTCTCAAAAAAATCCTGGGGTCAAAAATCGACGAAAAATTCAAAACAGGGCAGCCTTCCCAGAAGACCACTTCAAGTGGTTTATTGTACTCACAGTTTTTTTCTGTTTTCGTTTAACAGAAAGAAAACAAAGCATGGAAAAATGCTGAACATTAGGAATTATTAAAGACATGCAAATCCAAGTTACAAAATCCTATCAGCTCACACCAGTCATAATGGCCATCAGCAAAAATTCTGCAAACAATAAATGCTGAAGGGGTTGTGGAGAAATGCGCACCCTCGTTTCTAAGTGGGACATGGTAAGAACCAGTAATGAAAACACAAAGGAGGTGCCTTGATAAGGTAAATATTGAGCTACCATTCAATCAAGCATACCCACTGCTGGGCCTATCACCTGAGAGGATGAGAATCCAAAAGACACAGGGTGGCAATCCTGCACTCCAGCAATATTTACCACAGCCAACACTTGGAAGCAACAAAAATGTCTGTCAACAGAGGAAGGCACAAGAAGAAGTGGTCCATGTACACAATGGAATATTACTCCAATTAAAAAAATATATAATTTCAATTTAGAAACCAAACGTAAGTTAGGAGACATCAGCTTTTGGGGGTCTGTCCGGGCACATTCCTCTCTAATATATAACCGAGGAACACCACTGGCAGGAAGGACTCTTTCCGTAATTCCCAGAATGGGGAAAGGAGAAATGCTGCCGCCCAATGGCTGATACCTTCAACAGCAGCTTTAAAATCTGTGCTAATGGTCACTTCATATGCACAAGTACTGGAGGGCTGTAAATGAAACCAGCCCTGAAAATGTCTTCAGGGAGGTAATGGCCAAAATATTTCAAAATGTGACACATACTTCAAGAAAACCATTTGAAGAGGTAAGCGCTACTCACAGCTTGAAAAAAAAGAGGACATGCCTGAAAGTTCAATTTCAAGGGATTATGAGATGCATGCAAATCCAACCTCAAAGAGGTGTCAGCTCACACCTGTCAGAATAAACATCAGCAGAAAAACTACAAACAATAAATGCTGAAAGGGTTGTGGACAAGGGCATACCCTCAAATTTAAGTGCAACATAACCTGGTAAGAGCCACTAATGAGAACAGAATGGAGACGCCTTTACAAGGTAAACATTTTGCTACCATATGATCCAACAGGCCCTCTCCTGGGCCTATAACCGAAGAAGACATAGTTGAAAGACACAGGCAGGCAAATGTGCATTTCAGCAATGTTACAATAACCAAGACATGGAAGCAACCAAAAAGTCCATCAACAGGCGAGTGGACAAAGAAAAACTGGTCCACGTACAGATGGAATATTAGCCAAGGAAAACAATGACACAATGCCATTTGCATCACCATAGATGAGTCTAGAAGTAATCACGCAACTTGTAGTAAGTCAGAAAGCGAAAGACACGTATCCTGTGATATCACTTATAGGTGTTACCTAAAAATTGATACCAGTGAAGATATTTCCACAGAGAAAGGCAATCACAGATTCATGAAACAAACTTATGGTTCACCAATGGAAAGGTGTGAGGATTGGATACATTAGGATGTCAGAGGTAACATTGATATACAAACACAGGTGAAGTATATAATCACCAAAGACCTACGGAATACCAAGAGAAGACTACTCAACATTGTGTCATAACCTAAAATGGGAAAAGGATCCAAAGAAGAAAAGAGATAGGTATATGTGGAAAACAACCACATCTTGCACACCTAAAACAAGCAAAACATTGTAATCACACTTGCTGTGATAAACAATGAAAATTAAATTTAAAAGAAGAACAATATTTAGTGAGATATAAACTTAAGGGGCTTTTTCCTGGCCCATTCCATTCTAATTTGCAACCTAGAACAGGACTTCCATTGAGGCTCTGTTTCCCTAGTAACCAGATTTGGTTAATGAGAACTGCTGCCGCCTTGTGGCCGTTTCACACAACAGCAGCTCTAACTGCAGCTGTAATGGTTACTTGATAGTCAAAATAATTGCAGGCCTGTAAATGACACCTGTCCTCAAAACAATCCTTCGGTCGTAAATCGAGCAAAAATCTCAAAAGACATCCATATTTCAAAACGACAATTTCAAGAGGCATATTTTATGCACATTTTATATTCTGTCTCTTTTTTTCTTATAGAAAAAGGCATGGAAAAATGCTCAACGTCAGGAATTAATAAAGCCATGCAAATCCGGTCTAGAAACACGTTCACCTCACAGCCGTCAGAAGGATCATCAGCAAAAAAGTCTACATAGTATAAATGCTGAAGGGGTTTTAGAGAACTGTGTACCCTCTAGCTGCTGATGGGATGTAACCTGGTAACAGCCAGTACAGAGAACAAAATGGAGGTGTGTTTAAAGGTAAAACTTGAGCTACTATGTGATCAGGTAGGCCCACTGATGGGCCTATCCGCTGAGTAGACCTGAATCAAAAAGACACAGGCTGGCAATCCTTCACTGCAGCAACATGTACCATAGCCAAGAGCTGGAAGAAACCAAAATGTCCATCAACAGAAAAATGCACCAAGAAGAAGTGGTCCATGTACACAATGGAATATTAGCCATGGAAAAGCATGGAAAAATGCCGTTGCCACCACCATAGAAGGATCTAGAGATAATCACCCTACCTGAAGTAAGAAAGAAAACGAAAGACAGATATCCTATTACATCACTTATAGGTGTTACCTAAAAATTGATACCCATGAAATAATTTCCAAGAGAAGGACACTCATAGATTCAGAAAACCAAATTATGTTTAACCAAATGGAAAGGTGTAAGGAATGTATGAATTAGGATATGGGGGTTAACAGACATGTAGTAATACATATGAAATATATAATCACAAAATACCTATGGAATGCTAAAAGAGGTGTACTCAACACTCTGTAGTAACCTACACGGGAAAGGATCCAAAGATGAATAGATCAATACATTGATATAATGAACCAGATTCCATACACCTAGAAAAAACACAGTATTTTTATCCAATTTGCTGTGATAATAAATAAAAATTAAATGTAAAAAACAAACAAGAAGGAAGGAGATATAAGCTCTTGGGAGTTTGCCGTGGCACATTCTGCTCTAATTTGCAGCTTACAAACACGATTTCCAGGAAACCTCTGTTGCCCAAAAACCCAGAGTTGGAAATGTAGAAATGCTGCCGCCTTGTGGCCGTTTCCCACAAGAGCGGCTTTAAAACCACAGCTAACGGTCACTTAACATTCACAAGGACTCAGGACAGTAAAGGACAACTGCCCTCAAAAATTCACAACTGGCAAAATTTTCAAGGAGATAGTAGGAAGAGGTAAATTTTACTCATTATTTTTCTAAAAACAAGGAAAATGGATAAAAGCTCAACAACATAAATTTTTAAACTCATGCAAATCTAGCCTACAAAAAGATTTCAACTCACACACGGCAACTACCATCAGCCAAAGGTCTACAAACAATAAATGCTGAAGGGGTTTTAGAGAACTGTGTACCCTCTAGCTGCTGGTGAGATGTAAAGTGGTAAGAGCCAATAGTGAGAACAGAAAGGAGCTGTGTTTAAAAGTAAAAATTGAGCCAGCATTCCATTCAGCAGGCCCACCGCTGAACCTCTCACCTGAAAATACCAGAGCCGAGAAGGCACAGACTGCAACAGCTTCACTGCAGGATTTTTCACAATAGCCAAGACACGGAAGCAACCAAAATGTCCATCAATGGATGAATGGATAAAGAAGTGGTCCATGTACATAATGGAATATTAGCCATGGAAAACAGTGAAACACTGCTCGTTGAGGCACCATTTATGAGCCTAGATATAATCTCAGAACATGCCGTAAGTCAGAAAGAAAAAGACATATAGTATGATATCACTTATAGGCGTTATCTAACAACTGACAAAAATGATAGCATTTTCACAGAGAAAGAAACTCACAGACTTAGAAAACAAACTATTCTTATGTAAATGGAAAGGTGGGCGGTATGGAAAATTAAGATTAGGGTTACCATATGTGTACATATACCTACTAAATACATTTATCAAAGAGACCGACCATATAGCAAGGGAGGTCAATGGAGCACTCTGCAATAATTTACATGGGAAGAGTATCTGTACATGAATATATTACATATATGTGTGTGTGTGTGTGTGTATATGTAATGTACAAATGAACCAGATTGTATACACCTAGGACAAACAATATTCTAAATATTACCTCGATTTAAAAAGACTAAAAAATCGAACAAGAAATAATGGAATATTAACTTATGGGATTTTTTCCTAGCACATTCCATTCTAATTTACAACCTGGGAACACAACTTCCAGAAATGTTGTGCTGCCCTAGAAACCAGTTTTGGGAACGGAGAAATGCTGCCGCCTTGTGGCCGTTTCCCCCAACAGCACCTTTAAAGCCAGTAGTAGTGGTCACTAAATATTCACACTCATTACAAGCCTGTAAATGTCACCTGTTCTCAAAAAAATCCTGGGGTCAAAAATCGACGAAAAATTCAAAACAGGGCAGCCTTCCCAGAAGACCACTTCAAGTGGTTTATTGTACTCACAGTTTTTTTCTGTTTTCGTTTAACAGAAAGAAAACAAAGCATGGAAAAATGCTGAACATTAGGAATTATTAAAGACATGCAAATCCAAGTTACAAAATCCTATCAGCTCACACCAGTCATAATGGCCATCAGCAAAAATTCTGCAAACAATAAATGCTGAAGGGGTTGTGGAGAAATGCGCACCCTCGTTTCTAAGTGGGACATGGTAAGAACCAGTAATGAAAACACAAAGGAGGTGCCTTGATAAGGTAAATATTGAGCTACCATTCAATCAAGCATACCCACTGCTGGGCCTATCACCTGAGAGGATGAGAATCCAAAAGACACAGGGTGGCAATCCTGCACTCCAGCAATATTTACCACAGCCAACACTTGGAAGCAACAAAAATGTCTGTCAACAGAGGAAGGCACAAGAAGAAGTGGTCCATGTACACAATGGAATATTACTCCAATTAAAAAAATATATAATTTCAATTTAGAAACCAAACGTAAGTAAGGAGACATCAGCTTTTGGGGGTCTGTCCGGGCACATTCCTCTCTAATATATAACTGAGGAACACCACTGGCAGGAAGGACTCTTTCCATAATTCCCAGAATGGGGAAAGGAGAAATGCTGCCGCCCAATGGCTGATACCTTCAACAGCAGCTTTAAAATCTGTGCTAATGGTCACTTCATATGCACAAGTACTGGAGGGCTGTAAATGAAACCAGCCCTGAAAATGTCTTCAGGGAGGTAATGGCCAAAATATTTCAAAATGTGACACATACTTCAAGAAAACCATTTGAAGAGGTAAGCGCTACTCACAGCTTGAAAAAAAAGAGGACATGCCTGAAAGTTCAATTTCAAGGGATTATGAGATGCATGCAAATCCAACCTCAAAGAGGTGTCAGCTCACACCTGTCAGAATAAACATCAGCAGAAAAACTACAAACAATAAATGCTGAAAGGGTTGTGGACAAGGGCATACCCTCAAATTTAAGTGGAACATAACCTGGTAAGAGCCACTAATGAGAACAGAATGGAGACGCCTTTACAAGGTAAACATTTTGCTACCATATGATCCAACAGGCCCTCTCCTGGGCCTATAACCGAAGAAGACATAGTTGAAAGACACAGGCAGGCAAATGTGCATTTCAGCAGTGTTAGAATAACCAAGACATGGAAGCAACCAAAAAGTCCATCAACAGGCGAGTGGACAAAGAAAAACTGGTCCACGTACAGATGGAATATTAGCCAAGGAAAACAATGACACAATGCCATTTGCATCACCATAGATGAGTCTAGAAGTAATCACGCAACTTGTAGTAAGTCAGAAAGCGAAAGACACGTATCCTGTGATATCACTTATAGGTGTTACCTAAAAATTGATACCAGTGAAGATATTTCCACAGAGAAAGGCAATCACAGATTCATTAAACAAACTTATGGTTCACCAATGGAAAGGTGTGAGGATTGGATACATTAGGATGTCAGAGTTAACAGAGATATACAAACACAGGTGAAGTATATAATCACCAAAGACCTACGGAATACCAAGAGAAGACTACTCAACATTGTGTCATAACCTAAAATGGGAAAAGGATCCAAAGAAGAAAAGAGATAGGTATATGTGGAAAACAACCACATCTTGCACACCTAAAACAAGCAAAACATTGTAATCACACTTGCTGTGATAAACAATGAAAATTAAATTTAAGAAAAGAACAATATTTAGTGAGATATAAACTTAAGGGGCTTTTTCCTGGCCCATTCCATTCTAATTTGCAACCTAGAACAGGACTTCCATTGAGGCTCTGTTTCCCTAGTAACCAGATTTGGTTAATGAGAACTGCTGCCGCCTTGTGGCCGTTTCACACAACAGCAGCTCTAACTGCAGCTGTAATGGTTACTTGATAGTCAAAATAATTGCAGGCCTGTAAATGACACCTGTCCTCAAAACAATCCTTCGGTCATAAATCGAGCAAAAATCTCAAAAGACATCCATATTTCAAAACGACAATTTCAAGAGGCATATTTTATGCACATTTTATATTCTGTCTCTTTTTTGGTTATAGAAAAAGGCATGGAAAAACGCTCAACGTCAGGAATTAATAAAGCCATGCAAATCCGGTCTAGAAACACGTTCACCTCACAGCCGTCAGAAGGATCATCAGCAAAAACGTCTACATAGTATAAATGCTGAAGGGGTTTTAGAGAACTGTGTACCCTCTAGCTGCTGATGGGATGTAACCTGGTAACAGCCAGTACAGAGAACAAAATGGAGGTGTGTTTAAAGGTAAAACTTGAGCTACTATGTGATCAGGTAGGCCCACTGATGGGCCTATCCGTTGAGTAGACCTGAATCAAAAAGACACAGGCTGGCAATCCTTCACTGCAGCAACATGTACCATAGCCAAGAGCTGGAAGAAACCAAAATGTCCATCAACAGAAAAATGCACCAAGAAGAAGTGGTCCATGTACACAATGGAATATTAGCCATGGAAAAGCATGGAACAATGCCGTTGCCACCACCATAGAAGGATCTAGAGATAATCACCCTACCTGAAGTAAGAAAGAAAACGAAAGACAGATATCCTATTACATCACTTATAGGTGTTACCTAAAAATTGATACCCATGAAATAATTTCCAAGAGAAGGACACTCATAGATTCAGAAAACCAAATTATGTTTAACCAAATGGAAAGGTGTAAGGAATGTATGAATTAGGATATGGGGGTTAACAGACATGTAGTAATACATATGAAATATATAATCACAAAATACCTATGGAATGCTAAAAGAGGTGTACTCAACACTCTGTAGTAACCTACACGGGAAAGGATCCAAAGATGAATAGATCAATACATTGATATAATGAACCAGATTCCATACACCTAGAAAAAACACAGTATTTTTATCCAATTTGCTGTGATAATAAATAAAAATTAAATGTAAAAAACAAACAAGAAGGAAGGAGATATAAGCTCTTGGGAGTTTGCCGTGGCACATTCTGCTCTAATTTGCAGCTTACAAACACGATTTCCAGGAAACCTCTGTTGCCCAAAAACCCAGAGTTGGAAATGTAGAAATGCTGCCGCCTTGTGGCCGTTTCCCACAAGAGCGGCTTTAAAACCACAGCTAACGGTCACTTAACATTCACAAGGACTCAGGACAGTAAAGGACAACTGCCCTCAAAAATTCACAACTGGCAAAATTTTCAAGGAGATAGTAGGAAGAGGTAAATTTTACTCATTATTTTTCTAAAAACAAGGAAAATGGATAAAAGCTCAACAACATAAATTTTTAAACTCATGCAAATCTAGCCTACAAAAAGATTTCAACTCACACACGGCAACTACCATCAGCCAAAGGTCTACAAACAATAAATGCTGAAGGGGTTTTAGAGAACTGTGTACCCTCTAGCTGCTGGTGAGACGTAAAGTGGCAAGAGCCAATAGTGAGAACAGAAAGGAGCTGTGTTTAAAAGTAAAAATTGAGCCAGCATTCCATTCAGCAGGCCCACCGCTGAACCTCTCACCTGAAAATACCAGAGCCGAGAAGGCACAGACTGCAACAGCTTCACTGCAGGATTTTTCACAATAGCCAAGACACGGAAGCAACCAAAATGTCCATCAATGGATGAATGGATAAAGAAGTGGTCCATGTACATAATGGAATATTAGCCATGGAAAACAGTGAAACACTGCTCGTTGAGGCACCATTTATGAGCCTAGATATAATCTCAGAACATGCCGTAAGTCAGAAAGAAAAAGACATATAGTATGATATCACTTATAGGCGTTATCTAACAACTGACAAAAATGATAGCATTTTCACAGAGAAAGAAACTCACAGACTTAGAAAACAAACTATTCTTATGTAAATGGAAAGGTGGGCGGTATGGAAAATTAAGATTAGGGTTACCATATGTGTACATATACCTACTAAATACATTTATCAAAGAGACCGACCATATAGCAAGGGAGGTCAATGGAACACTCTGCAATAATTTACATGGGAAGAGTATCTGTACATGAATATATTACATATATGTGTGTGTGTGTGTGTGTGTGTGTGTATGTAATGTACAAATGAACCAGATTGTATACACCTAGGACAAACAATATTCTAAATATTACCTCGATTTAAAAAGACTAAAAAATCGAACAAGAAATAATGGAATATTAACTTATGGGATTTTTTCCTAGCACATTCCATTCTAATTTACAACCTGGGAACACGACTTCCAGAAATGTTGTGCTGCCCTAGAAACCAGTTTTGGGAACGGAGAAATGCTGCCGCCTTGTGGCCGTTTCCCCCAACAGCACCTTTAAAGCCAGTAGTAGTGGTCACTAAATATTCACACTCATTACAAGCCTGTAAATGTCACCTGTTCTCAAAAAAATCCTGGGGTCAAAAATCGACGAAAAATTCAAAACAGGGCAGCCTTCCCAGAAGACCACTTCAAGTGGTTTATTGTACTCACAGTTTTTTTCTGTTTTCGTTTAACAGAAAGAAAACAAAGCATGGAAAAATGCTGAACATTAGGAATTATTAAAGACATGCAAATCCAAGTTACAAAAACCTATCAACTCACACCAGTCATAATGGCCATCAGCAAAAATTCTGCAAACAATAAATGCTGAAGGGGTTGTGGAGAAATGCGCACACTCGATTCTAAGTGGGACATGGTAAGAACCAGTAATGAAAACACAAAGGAGGTGCCTTGATAAGGTAAATATTGAGCTACCATTCAATCAAGCATACCCACTGCTGGGCCTATCACCTGAGAGGATGAGAGTCCAAAAGACACAGGGTGGCAATCCTGCACTCCAGCAATATTTACCACAGCCAACACTTGGAAGCAACAAAAATGTCTGTCAACAGAGGAAGGCACAAAGAAGAAGTGGTCCATGTACACAATGGAATATTACTCCAATTAAAAAAATATATAATTTCAATTAAGAAACCAAACGTAAGTTAGGAGACATCAGCTTTTGGGGGTCTGTCCGGGCACATTCCTCTCTAATATATAACCGAGGAACACCACTGGCAGGAAGGACTCTTTCCGTAATTCCCAGAATGGGGAAAGGAGAAATGCTGCCGCCCAATGGCTGATACCTTCAACAGCAGCTTTAAAATCTGTGCTAATGGTCACTTCATATGCACAAGTACTGGAGGGCTGTAAATGAAACCAGCCCTGAAAATGTCTTCAGGGAGGTAATGGCCAAAATATTTCAAAATGTGACACATACTTCAAGAAAACCATTTGAAGAGGTAAGCGCTACTCACAGCTTGAAAAAAAAGAGGACATGCCTGAAAGTTCAATTTCAAGGGATTATGAGATGCATGCAAATCCAACCTCAAAGAGGTGTCAGCTCACACCTGTCAGAATAAACATCAGCAGAAAAACTACAAACAATAAATGCTGAAAGGGTTGTGGACAAGGGCATACCCTCAAATTTAAGTGGAACATAACCTGGTAAGAGCCACTAATGAGAACAGAATGGAGACGCCTTTACAAGGTAAACATTTTGCTACCATATGAACCAACAGGCCCTCTGCTGGGCCTATAACCGAAGAAGACATAGTTGAAAGACACAGGCAGGCAAATGTGCATTTCAGCAGTGTTACAATAACCAAGACATGGAAGCAACCAAAAAGTCCATCAACAGGCGAGTGGACAAAGACAAACTGGTCCACGTACAGATGGAATATTAGCCAAGGAAAACAATGACACAATGCCATTTGCATCACCATAGATGAGTCTAGAAGTAATCACGCAACTTGTAGTAAGTCAGAAAGCGAAAGACACGTATCCTGTGATATCACTTATAGGTGTTACCTAAAAATTGATACCAGTGAAGATATTTCCACAGAGAAAGGCAATCACAGATTCATTAAACAAACTTATGGTCCACCAATGGAAAGGTGTGAGGATTGGATACATTAGGATGTCAGAGTTAACAGAGATATACAAACACAGGTGAAGTATATAATCACCAAAGACCTACGGAATACCAAGAGAAGACTACTCAACATTGTGTCATAACCTAAAATGGGAAAAGGATCCAAAGAAGAAAAGAGATAGGTATATGTGGAAAACAACCACATCTTGCACACCTAAAACAAGCAAAACATTGTAATCACACTTGCTGTGATAAACAATGAAAATTAAATTTAAAAGAAGAACAATATTTAGTGAGATATAAACTTAAGGGGCTTTTTCCTGGCCCATTCCATTCTAATTTGCAACCTAGAACAGGACTTCCATTGAGGCTCTGTTTCCCTAGTAACCAGATTTGGTTAATGAGAACTGCTGCCGCCTTGTGGCCGTTTCACACAACAGCAGCTCTAACTGCAGCTGTAATGGTTACTTGATAGTCAAAATAATTGCAGGCCTGTAAATGACACCTGTCCTCAAAACAATCCTTCGGTCGTAAATCGAGCAAAAATCTCAAAAGACATCCATATTTCAAAACGACAATTTCAAGAGGCATATTTTATGCACATTTTATATTCTGTCTCTTTTTTTGTTATAGAAAAAGGCATGGAAAAACGCTCAACGTCAGGAATTAATAAAGCCATGCAAATCCGGTCTAGAAACACGCTCACCTCACAGCCGTCAGAAGGATCATCAGCAAAAACGTCTACATAGTATAAATGCTGAAGGGGTTTTAGAGAACTGTGTACCCTCTAGCTGCTGATGGGATGTAACCTGGTAACAGCCAGTACAGAGAACAAAATGGAGGTGTGTTTAAAGGTAAAACTTGAGCTACTATGTGATCAGGTAGGCCCACTGATGGGCCTATCCGCTGAGTAGACCTGAATCAAAAAGACACAGGCTGGCAATCCTTCACTGCAGCAACATGTACCATAGCCAAGAGCTGGAAGAAACCAAAATGTCCATCAACAGAAAAATGCACCAAGAAGAAGTGGTCCATGTACACAATGGAATATTAGCCATGGAAAAGCATGGAACAATGCCGTTGCCACCACCATAGAAGGATCTAGAGATAATCACCCTACCTGAAGTAAGAAAGAAAACGAAAGACAGATATCCTATTACATCACTTATAGGTGTTACCTAAAATTTGATACCCATGAAATAATTTCCAAGAGAAGGACACTCATAGATTCAGAAAACCAAATTATGTTTAACCAAATGGAAAGGTGTAAGGAATGTATGAATTAGGATATGGGGGTTAACAGACATGTAGTAATACATATGAAATATATAATCACAAAATACCTATGGAATGCTAAAAGAGGTGTACTCAACACTCTGTAGTAACCTACACGGGAAAGGATCCAAAGATGAATAGATCAATACATTGATATAATGAACCAGATTCCATACACCTAGAAAAAACACAGTATTTTTATCCAATTTGCTGTGATAATAAATAAAAATTAAATGTAAAAAACAAACAAGAAGGAAGGAGATATAAGCTCTTGGGAGTTTGCCGTGGCACATTTTGCTCTAATTTGCAGCTTACAAACACGATTTCCAGGAAACCTCTGTTGCCCAAAAACCCAGAGTTGGAAATGTAGAAATGCTGCCGCCTTGTGGCCGTTTCCCACAAGAGCGGCTTTAAAACCACAGCTAACGGTCACTTAACATTCACAAGGACTCAGGACAGTAAAGGACAACTACCCTCAAAAATTCACAACTGGCAAAATTTTCAAGGAGATAGTAGGAAGAGGTAAATTTTACTCATTATTTTTCTAAAAACAAGGAAAATGGATAAAAGCTCAACAACATAAATTTTTAAACTCATGCAAATCTGGTCTACAAAAAGATTTCAACTCACACACGGCAACTACCATCAGCCAAAGATCTACAAACAATAAATGCTGAAGGGGTTTTAGAGAACTGTGTACCCTCTAGCTGCTGGTGAGATGTAAAGTGGCAAGAGCCAATAGTGAGAACAGAAAGGAGCTGTGTTTAAAAGTAAAAATTGAGCCAGCATTCCATTCAGCAGGCCCACCGCTGAACCTCTCACCTGAAAATACCAGAGCCGAGAAGGCACAGACTGCAACAGCTTCACTGCAGGATTTTTCACAATAGCCAAGACACGGAAGCAACCAAAATGTCCATCAATGGATGAATGGATAAAGAAGTGGTCCATGTACATAATGGAATATTAGCCATGGAAAACAGTGAAACACTGCTCGTTGAGGCACCATTTATGAGCCTAGATATAATCTCAGAACATGCCGTAAGTCAGAAAGAAAAAGACATATAGTATGATATCACTTATAGGCGTTATCTAACAACTGACAAAAATGATAGCATTTTCACAGAGAAAGAAACTCACAGACTTAGAAAACAAACTATTCTTATGTAAATGGAAAGGTGGGCGGTATGGAAAATTAAGATTAGGGTTACCATATGTGTACATATACCTACTAAATACATTTATCAAAGAGACCGACCATATAGCAAGGGAGGTCAATGGAGCACTCTGCAATAATTTACATGGGAAGAGTATCTGTACATGAATATATTACATATATGTGTGTGTGTGTGTGTGTGTATATGTAATGTACAAATGAACCAGATTGTATACACCTAGGACAAACAATATTCTAAATATTACCTCGATTTAAAAAGACTAAAAAATCGAACAAGAAATAATGGAATATTAACTTATGGGATTTTTTCCTAGCACATTCCATTCTAATTTACAACCTGGGAACACAACTTCCAGAAATGTTGTGCTGCCCTAGAAACCAGTTTTGGGAATGGAGAAATGCTGCCGCCTTGTGGCCGTTTCCCCCAACAGCACCTTTAAAGCCAGTAGTAGTGGTCACTAAATATTCACACTCATTACAAGCCTGTAAATGTCACCTGTTCTCAAAAAAATCCTGGGGTCAAAAATCGACGAAAAATTCAAAACAGGGCAGCCTTCCCAGAAGACCACTTCAAGTGGTTTATTGTACTCACAGTTTTTTTCTGTTTTCGTTTAACAGAAAGAAAACAAAGCATGGAAAAATGCTGAACATTAGGAATTATTAAAGACATGCAAATCCAAGTTACAAAACCTATCAGCTCACACCAGTCATAGTGGCCATCAGCAAAAATTCTGCAAACAATAAATGCTGAAGGGGTTGTGGAGAAATGCGCACCCTCGTTTCTAAGTGGGACATGGTAAGAACCAGTAATGAAAACACAAAGGAGGTGCCTTGATAAGGTAAATATTGAGCTACCATTCAATCAAGCATACCCACTGCTGGGCCTATCACCTGAGAGGATGAGAATCCAAAAGACACAGGGTGGCAATCCTGCACTCCAGCAATATTTACCACAGCCAACACTTGGAAGCAACAAAAATGTCTGTCAACAGAGGAGGGCACAAAGAAGAAGTGGTCCATGTACACAATGGAATATTACTCCAATTAAAAAAATATATAATTTCAATTTAGAAACCAAACGTAAGTTAGGAGACATCAGCTTTTGGGGGTCTGTCCGGGCACATTCCTCTCTAATATATAACCGAGGAACACCACTGGCAGGAAGGACTCTTTCCGTAATTCCCAGAATGGGGAAAGGAGAAATGCTGCCGCCCAATGGCTGATACCTTCAACAGCAGCTTTAAAATCTGTGCTAATGGTCACTTCATATGCACAAGTACTGGAGGGCTGTAAATGAAACCAGCCCTGAAAATGTCTTCAGGGAGGTAATGGCCAAAATATTTCAAAATGTGACACATACTTCAAGAAAACCATTTGAAGAGGTAAGCGCTACTCACAGCTTGAAAAAAAAGAGGACATGCCTGAAAGTTCAATTTCAAGGGATTATGAGATGCATGCAAATCCAACCTCAAAGAGGTGTCAGCTCACACCTGTCAGAATAAACATCAGCAGAAAAACTACAAACAATAAATGCTGAAAGGGTTGTGGACAAGGGCATACCCTCAAATTTAAGTGGAACATAACCTGGTAAGAGCCACTAATGAGAACAGAATGGAGACGCCTTTACAAGGTAAACATTTTGCTACCATATGAACCAACAGGCCCTCTCCTGGGCCTATAACCGAAGAAGACATAGTTGAAAGACACAGGCAGGCAAATGTGCATTTCAGCAGTGTTACAATAACCAAGACATGGAAGCAACCAAAAAGTCCATCAACAGGCGAGTGGACAAAGACAAACTGGTCCACATACAGATGGAATATTAGCCAAGGAAAACAATGACACAATGCCATTTGCATCACCATAGATGAGTCTAGAAGTAATCACGCAACTTGTAGTAAGTCAGAAAGCGAAAGACACGTATCCTGTGATATCACTTATAGGTGTTACCTAAAAATTGATACCAGTGAAGATATTTCCACAGAGAAAGGCAATCACAGATTCATTAAACAAACTTATGGTCCACCAATGGAAAGGTGTGAGGATTGGATACATTAGGATGTCAGAGTTAACAGAGATATACAAACACAGGTGAAGTATATAATCACCAAAGACCTACGGAATACCAAGAGAAGACTACTCAACATTGTGTCATAACCTAAAATGGGAAAAGGATCCAAAGAAGAAAAGAGATAGGTATATGTGGAAAACAACCACATCTTGCACACCTAAAACAAGCAAAACTTTGTAATCACACTTGCTGTGATAAACAATGAAAATTAAATTTAAAAGAAGAACAATATTTAGTGAGATATAAACTTAAGGGGCTTTTTCCTGGCCCATTCCATTCTAATTTGCAACCTAGAACAGGACTTCCATTGAGGCTCTGTTTCCCTAGTAACCAGATTTGGTTAATGAGAACTGCTGCCGCCTTGTGGCCGTTTCACACAACAGCAGCTCTAACTGCAGCTGTAATGGTTACTTGATAGTCAAAATAATTGCAGGCCTGTAAATGACACCTGTCCTCAAAACAATCCTTCGGTCGTAAATCGAGCAAAAATCTCAAAAGACATCCATATTTCAAAACGACAATTTCAAGAGGCATATTTTATGCACATTTTATATTCTGTCTCTTTTTTTCTTATACAAAAAGGCATGGAAAAACGCTCAACGTCAGGAATTAATAAAGCCATGCAAATCCGGTCTAGAAACACGTTCACCTCACAGCCGTCAGAAGGATCATCAGCAAAAAAGTCTACATAGTATAAATGCTGAAGGGGTTTTAGAGAACTGTGTACCCTCTAGCTGCTGATGGGATGTAACCTGGTAACAGCCAGTACAGAGAACAAAATGGAGGTGTGTTTAAAGGTAAAACTTGAGCTACTATGTGATCAGGTAGGCCCACTGATGGGCCTATCCGCTGAGTAGACCTGAATCAAAAAGACACAGGCTGGCAATCCTTCACTGCAGCAACATGTACCATAGCCAAGAGCTGGAAGAAACCAAAATGTCCATCAACAGAAAAATGCACCAAGAAGAAGTGGTCCATGTACACAATGGAATATTAGCCATGGAAAAGCATGGAACAATGCCGTTGCCACCACCATAGAAGGATCTAGAGATAATCACCCTACCTGAAGTAAGAAAGAAAACGAAAGACAGATATCCTATTACATCACTTATAGGTGTTACCTAAAAATTGATACCCATGAAATAATTTCCAAGAGAAGGACACTCATAGATTCAGAAAACCAAATTATGTTTAACCAAATGGAAAGGTGTAAGGAATGTATGAATTAGGATATGGGGGTTAACAGACATGTAGTAATACATATGAAATATATAATCACAAAATACCTATGGAATGCTAAAAGAGGTGTACTCAACACTCTGTAGTAACCTACACGGGAAAGGATCCAAAGATGAATAGATCAATACATTGATATAATGAACCAGATTCCATACACCTAGAAAAAACACAGTATTTTTATCCAATTTGCTGTGATAATAAATAAAAATTAAATGTAAAAAACAAACAAGAAGGAAGGAGATATAAGCTCTTGGGAGTTTGCCGTGGCACATTCTGCTCTAATTTGCAGCTTACAAACACGATTTCCAGGAAACCTCTGTTGCCCAAAAACCCAGAGTTGGAAATGTAGAAATGCTGCCGCCTTGTGGCCGTTTCCCACAAGAGCGGCTTTAAAACCACAGCTAACGGTCACTTAACATTCACAAGGACTCAGGACAGTAAAGGACAACTGCCCTCAAAAATTCACAACTGGCAAAATTTTCAAGGAGATAGTAGGAAGAGGTAAATTTTACTCATTATTTTTCTAAAAACAAGGAAAATGGATAAAAGCTCAACAACATAAATTTTTAAACTCATGCAAATCTAGCCTACAAAAAGATTTCAACTCACACACGGCAACTACCATCAGCCAAAGGTCTACAAACAATAAATGCTGAAGGGGTTTTAGAGAACTGTGTACCCTCTAGCTGCTGGTGAGATGTAAAGTGGTAAGAGCCAATAGTGAGAACAGAAAGGAGCTGTGTTTAAAAGTAAAAATTGAGCCAGCATTCCATTCAGCAGGCCCACCGCTGAACCTCTCACCTGAAAATACCAGAGCCGAGAAGGCACAGACTGCAACAGCTTCACTGCAGGATTTTTCACAATAGCCAAGACACGGAAGCAACCAAAATGTCCATCAATGGATGAATGGATAAAGAAGTGGTCCATGTACATAATGGAATATTAGCCATGGAAAACAGTGAAACACTGCTCGTTGAGGCACCATTTATGAGCCTAGATATAATCTCAGAACATGCCGTAAGTCAGAAAGAAAAAGACATATAGTATGATATCACTTATAGGCGTTATCTAACAACTGACAAAAATGATAGCATTTTCACAGAGAAAGAAACTCACAGACTTAGAAAACAAACTATTCTTATGTAAATGGAAAGGTGGGCGGTATGGAAAATTAAGATTAGGGTTACCATATGTGTACATATACCTACTAAATACATTTATCAAAGAGACCGACCATATAGCAAGGGAGGTCAATGGAGCACTCTGCAATAATTTACATGGGAAGAGTATCTGTACATGAATATATTACATATATGTGTGTGTGTGTGTGTGTGTATATGTAATGTACAAATGAACCAGATTGTATACACCTAGGACAAACAATATTCTAAATATTACCTCGATTTAAAAAGACTAAAAAATCGAACAAGAAATAATGGAATATTAACTTATGGGATTTTTTCCTAGCACATTCCATTCTAATTTACAACCTGGGAACACAACTTCCAGAAATGTTGTGCTGCCCTAGAAACCAGTTTTGGGAACGGAGAAATGCTGCCGCCTTGTGGCCGTTTCCCCCAACAGCACCTTTAAAGCCAGTAGTAGTGGTCACTAAATATTCACACTCATTACAAGCCTGTAAATGTCACCTGTTCTCAAAAAAATCCTGGGGTCAAAAATCGACGAAAAATTCAAAACAGGGCAGCCTTCCCAGAAGACCACTTCAAGTGGTTTATTGTACTCACAGTTTTTTTCTGTTTTCGTTTAACAGAAAGAAAACAAAGCATGGAAAAATGCTGAACATTAGGAATTATTAAAGACATGCAAATCCAAGTTACAAAATCCTATCAGCTCACACCAGTCATAATGGCCATCAGCAAAAATTCTGCAAACAATAAATGCTGAAGGGGTTGTGGAGAAATGCGCACCCTCGTTTCTAAGTGGGACATGGTAAGAACCAGTAATGAAAACACAAAGGAGGTGCCTTGATAAGGTAAATATTGAGCTACCATTCAATCAAGCATACCCACTGCTGGGCCTATCACCTGAGAGGATGAGAATCCAAAACACACAGGGTGGCAATCCTGCACTCCAGCAATATTTACCACAGCCAACACTTGGAAGCAACAAAAATGTCTGTCAACAGAGGAAGGCACAAAGAAGAAGTGGTCCATGTACACAATGGAATATTACTCCAATTAAAAAAATATATAATTTCAATTTAGAAACCAAACGTAAGTTAGGAGACATCAGCTTTTGGGGGTCTGTCCGGGCACATTCCTCTCTAATATATAACCGAGGAACACCACTGGCAGGAAGGACTCTTTCCGTAATTCCCAGAATGGGGAAAGGAGAAATGCTGCCGCCCAATGGCTGATACCTTCAACAGCAGCTTTAAAATCTGTGCTAATGGTCACTTCATATGCACAAGTACTGGAGGGCTGTAAATGAAACCAGCCCTGAAAATGTCTTCAGGGAGGTAATGGCCAAAATATTTCAAAATGTGACACATACTTCAAGAAAACCATTTGAAGAGGTAAGCGCTACTCACAGCTTGAAAAAAAAGAGGACATGCCTGAAAGTTCAATTTCAAGGGATTATGAGATGCATGAAAATCCAACCTCAAAGAGGTGTCAGCTCACACCTGTCAGAATAAACATCAGCAGAAAAACTACAAACAATAAATGCTGAAAGGGTTGTGGACAAGGGCATACCCTCAAATTTAAGTGCAACATAACCTGGTAAGAGCCACTAATGAGAACAGAATGGAGACGCCTTTACAAGGTAAACATTTTGCTACCATATGAACCAACAGGCCCTCTCCTGGGCCTATAACCGAAGAAGACATAGTTGAAAGACACAGGCAGGCAAATGTGCATTTCAGCAGTGTTACAATAACCAAGACATGGAAGCAACCAAAAAGTCCATCAACAGGCGAGTGGACAAAGAAAAACTGGTCCACGTACAGATGGAATATTAGCCAAGGAAAACAATGACACAATGCCATTTGCATCACCATAGATGAGTCTAGAAGTAATCACGCAACTTGTAGTAAGTCAGAAAGCGAAAGACACATATCCTGTGATATCACTTATAGGTGTTACCTAAAAATTGATACCAGTGAAGATATTTCCACAGAGAAAGGCAATCACAGATTCATGAAACAAACTTATGGTCCACCAATGGAAAGGTGTGAGGATTGGATACATTAGGATGTCAGAGTTAACAGAGATATACAAACACAGGTGAAGTATATAATCACCAAAGACCTACGGAATACCAAGAGAAGACTACTCAACATTGTGTCATAACCTAAAATGGGAAAAGGATCCAAAGAAGAAAAGAGATAGGTATATGTGGAAAACAACCACATCTTGCACACCTAAAACAAGCAAAACTTTGTAATCACACTTGCTGTGATAAACAATGAAAATTAAATTTAAAAGAAGAACAATATTTAGTGAGATATAAACTTAAGGGGCTTTTTCCTGGCCCATTCCATTCTAATTTGCAACCTAGAACAGGACTTCCATTGAGGCTCTGTTTCCCTAGTAACCAGATTTGGTTAATGAGAACTGCTGCCGCCTTGTGGCCGTTTCACACAACAGCAGCTCTAACTGCAGCTGTAATGGTTACTTGATAGTCAAAATAATTGCAGGCCTGTAAATGACACCTGTCCTCAAAACAATCCTTCGGTCGTAAATCGAGCAAAAATCTCAAAAGACATCCATATTTCAAAACGACAATTTCAAGAGGCATATTTTATGCACATTTTATATTCTGTCTCTTTTTTGGTTATAGAAAAAGGCATGGAAAAACGCTCAACGTCAGGAATTAATAAAGCCATGCAAATCCGGTCTAGAAACACGTTCACCTCACAGCCGTCAGAAGGATCATCAGCAAAAAAGTCTACATAGTATAAATGCTGAAGGGGTTTTAGAGAACTGTGTACCCTCTAGCTGCTGATGGGATGTAACCTGGTAACAGCCAGTACAGAGAACAAAATGGAGGTGTGTTTAAAGGTAAAACTTGAGCTACTATGTGATCAGGTAGGCCCACTGATGGGCTTATCTGCTGAGTAGACCTGAATCAAAAAGACACAGGCTGGCAATCCTTCACTGCAGCAACATGTACCATAGCCAAGAGCTGGAAGAAACCAAAATGTCCATCAACAGAAAAATGCACCAAGAAGAAGTGGTCCATGTACACAATGGAATATTAGCCATGGAAAAGCATGGAACAATGCCGTTGCCACCACCATAGAAGGATCTAGAGATAATCACCCTACCTGAAGTAAGAAAGAAAACGAAAGACAGATATCCTATTACATCACTTATCGGTGTTACCTAAAAATTGATACCCATGAAATAATTTCCAAGAGAAGGACACTCATAGATTCAGAAAACCAAATTATGTTTAACCAAATGGAAAGGTGTAAGGAATGTATGAATTAGGATATGGGGGTTAACAGACATGTAGTAATACATATGAAATATATAATCACAAAATACCTATGGAATGCTAAAAGAGGTGTACTCAACACTCTGTAGTAACCTACACGGGAAAGGATCCAAAGATGAATAGATCAATACATTGATATAATGAACCAGATTCCATACACCTAGAAAAAACACAGTATTTTTATCCAATTTGCTGTGATAATAAATAAAAATTAAATGTAAAAAACAAACAAGAAGGAAGGAGATATAAGCTCTTGGGAGTTTGCCGTGGCACATTCTGCTCTAATTTGCAGCTTACAAACACGATTTCCAGGAAACCTCTGTTGCCCAAAAACCCAGAGTTGGAAATGTAGAAATGCTGCCGCCTTGTGGCC
The DNA here is from genome assembly GCF_937001465.1 of Orcinus orca. Taxonomy (NCBI): domain Eukaryota; kingdom Metazoa; phylum Chordata; class Mammalia; order Artiodactyla; family Delphinidae; genus Orcinus; species Orcinus orca. Next base: position 47,170,183 of record NC_064561.1, on the reverse strand, counting down.
GTTTCCCACAAGAGCGGCTTTAAAACCACAGCTAACGGTCACTTAACATTCACAAGGACTCAGGACAGTAAAGGACAACTACCCTCAAAAATTCACAACTGGCAAAATTTTCAAGGAGATAGTAGGAAGAGGTAAATTTTACTCATTATTTTTCTAAAAACAAGGAAAATGGATAAAAGCTCAACAACATAAATTTTTAAACTCATGCAAATCTAGCCTACAAAAAGATTTCAACTCACACACGGCAACTACCATCAGCCAAAGGTCTACAAACAATAAATGCTGAAGGGGTTTTAGAGAACTGTGTACCCTCTAGCTGCTGGTGAGACGTAAAGTGGCAAGAGCCAATAGTGAGAACAGAAAGGAGCTGTGTTTAAAAGTAAAAATTGAGCCAGCATTCCATTCAGCAGGCCCACCGCTGAACCTCTCACCTGAAAATACCAGAGCCGAGAAGGCACAGACTGCAACAGCTTCACTGCAGGATTTTTCACCATAGCCAAGACACGGAAGCAACCAAAATGTCCATCAATGGATGAATGGATAAAGAAGTGGTCCATGTACATAATGGAATATTAGCCATGGAAAACAGTGAAACACTGCTCGTTGAGGCACCATTTATGAGCCTAGATATAATCTCAGAACATGCCGTAAGTCAGAAAGAAAAAGACATATAGTATGATATCACTTATAGGCGTTATCTAACAACTGACAAAAATGATAGCATTTTCACAGAGAAAGAAACTCACAGACTTAGAAAACAAACTATTCTTATGTAAATGGAAAGGTGGGTGGTATGGAAAATTAAGATTAGGGTTACCATATGTGTACATATACCTACTAAATACATTTATCAAAGAGACCGACCATATAGCAAGGGAGGTCAATGGAGCACTCTGCAATAATTTACATGGGAAGAGTATCTGTACATGAATATATTACATATATGTGTGTGTGTGTGTGTGTGTGTGTATGTAATGTACAAATGAACCAGATTGTATACACCTAGGACAAACAATATTCTAAATATTACCTCGATTTAAAAAGACTAAAAAATCGAACAAGAAATAATGGAATATTAACTTATGGGATTTTTTCCTAGCACATTCCATTCTAATTTACAACCTGGGAACACAACTTCCAGAAATGTTGTGCTGCCCTAGAAACCAGTTTTGGGAACGGAGAAATGCTGCCGCCTTGTGGCCGTTTCCCCCAACAGCACCTTTAAAGCCAGTAGTAGTGGTCACTAAATATTCACACTCATTACAAGCCTGTAAATGTCACCTGTTCTCAAAAAAATCCTGGGGTCAAAAATCGACGAAAAATTCAAAACAGGGCAGCCTTCCCAGAAGACCACTTCAAGTGGTTTATTGTACTCACAGTTTTTTTCTGTTTTCGTTTAACAGAAAGAAAACAAAGCATGGAAAAATGCTGAACATTAGGAATTATTAAAGACATGCAAATCCAAGTTACAAAAACCTATCAGCTCACACCAGTCATAATGGCCATCAGCAAAAATTCTGCAAACAATAAATGCTGAAGGGGTTGTGGAGAAATGCGCACCCTCGTTTCTAAGTGGGACATGGTAAGAACCAGTAATGAAAACACAAAGGAGGTGCCTTGATAAGGTAAATATTGAGCTACCATTCAATCAAGCATACCCACTGCTGGGCCTATCACCTGAGAGGATGAGAATCCAAAAGACACAGGGTGGCAATCCTGCACTCCAGCAATATTTACCACAGCCAACACTTGGAAGCAACAAAAATGTCTGTCAACAGAGGAAGGCACAAAGAAGAAGTGGTCCATGTACACAATGGAATATTACTCCAATTAAAAAAATATATAATTTCAATTTAGAAACCAAACGTAAGTTAGGAGACATCAGCTTTTGGGGGTCTGTCCGGGCACATTCCTCTCTAATATATAACCGAGGAACACCACTGGCAGGAAGGACTCTTTCCGTAATTCCCAGAATGGGGAAAGGAGAAATGCTGCCGCCCAATGGCTGATACCTTCAACAGCAGCTTTAAAATCTGTGCTAATGGTCACTTCATATGCACAAGTACTGGAGGGCTGTAAATGAAACCAGCCCTGAAAATGTCTTCAGGGAGGTAATGGCCAAAATATTTCAAAATGTGACACATACTTCAAGAAAACCATTTGAAGAGGTAAGCGCTACTCACAGCTTGAAAAAAAAGAGGACATGCCTGAAAGTTCAATTTCAAGGGATTATGAGATGCATGCAAATCCAACCTCAAAGAGGTGTCAGCTCACACCTGTCAGAATAAACATCAGCAGAAAAACTACAAACAATAAATGCTGAAAGGGTTGTGGACAAGGGCATACCCTCAAATTTAAGTGGAACATAACCTGGTAAGAGCCACTAATGAGAACAGAATGGAGACGCCTTTACAAGGTAAACATTTTGCTACCATATGAACCAACAGGCCCTCTCCTGGGCCTATAACCGAAGAAGACATAGTTGAAAGACACAGGCAGGCAAATGTGCATTTCAGCAGTGTTACAATAACCAAGACATGGAAGCAACCAAAAAGTCCATCAACAGGCGAGTGGACAAAGACAAACTGGTCCACGTACAGATGGAATATTAGCCAAGGAAAACAATGACACAATGCCATTTGCATCACCATAGATGAGTCTAGAAGTAATCACGCAACTTGTAGTAAGTCAGAAAGCGAAAGACACGTATCCTGTGATATCACTTATAGGTGTTACCTAAAAATTGATACCAGTGAAGATATTTCCACAGAGAAAGGCAATCACAGATTCATGAAACAAACTTATGGTCCACCAATGGAAAGGTGTGAGGATTGGATACATTAGGATGTCAGAGTTAACAGAGATATACAAACACAGGTGAAGTATATAATCACCAAAGACCTACGGAATACCAAGAGAAGACTACTCAACATTGTGTCATAACCTAAAATGGGAAAAGGATCCAAAGAAGAAAAGAGATAGGTATATGTGGAAAACAACCACATCTTGCACACCTAAAACAAGCAAAACTTTGTAATCACACTTGCTGTGATAAACAATGAAAATTAAATTTAAAAGAAGAACAATATTTAGTGAGATATAAACTTAAGGGGCTTTTTCCTGGCCCATTCCATTCTAATTTGCAACCTAGAACAGGACTTCCATTGAGGCTCTGTTTCCCTAGTAACCAGATTTGGTTAATGAGAACTGCTGCCGCCTTGTGGCCGTTTCACACAACAGCAGCTCTAACTGCAGCTGTAATGGTTACTTGATAGTCAAAATAATTGCAGGCCTGTAAATGACACCTGTCCTCAAAACAATCCTTCGGTCGTAAATCGAGCAAAAATCTCAAAAGACATCCATATTTCAAAACGACAATTTCAAGAGGCATATTTTATGCACACTTTATATTCTGTCTCTTTTTTGGTTATAGAAAAAGGCATGGAAAAACGCTCAACGTCAGGAATTAATAAAGCCATGCAAATCCGGTCTAGAAACACGTTCACCTCACAGCCGTCAGAAGGATCATCAGCAAAAAAGTCTACATAGTATAAATGCTGAAGGGGTTTTAGAGAACTGTGTACCCTCTAGCTGCTGATGGGATGTAACCTGGTAACAGCCAGTACAGAGAACAAAATGGAGGTGTGTTTAAAGGTAAAACTTGAGCTACTATGTGATCAGGTAGGCCCACTGATGGGCCTATCCGCTGAGTAGACCTGAATCAAAAAGACACAGGCTGGCAATCCTTCACTGCAGCAACATGTACCATAGCCAAGAGCTGGAAGAAACCAAAATGTCCATCAACAGAAAAATGCACCAAGAAGAAGTGGTCCATGTACACAATGGAATATTAGCCATGGAAAAGCATGGAACAATGCCGTTGGCACCACCATAGAAGGATCTAGAGATAATCACCCTACCTGAAGTAAGAAAGAAAACGAAAGACAGATATCCTATTACATCACTTATCGGTGTTACCTAAAAATTGATACCCATGAAATAATTTCCAAGAGAAGGACACTCATAGATTCAGAAAACCAAATTATGTTTAACCAAATGGAAAGGTGTAAGGAATGTATGAATTAGGATATGGGGGTTAACAGACATGTAGTAATACATATGAAATATATAATCACAAAATACCTATGGAATGCTAAAAGAGGTGTACTCAACACTCTGTAGTAACCTACACGGGAAAGGATCCAAAGATGAATAGATCAATACATTGATATAATGAACCAGATTCCATACACCTAGAAAAAACACAGTATTTTTATCCAATTTGCTGTGATAATAAATAAAAATTAAATGTAAAAAACAAACAAGAAGGAAGGAGATATAAGCTCTTGGGAGTTTGCCGTGGCACATTCTGCTCTAATTTGCAGCTTACAAACACGATTTCCAGGAAACCTCTGTTGCCCAAAAACCCAGAGTTGGAAATGTAGAAATGCTGCCGCCTTGTGGCCGTTTCCCACAAGAGCGGCTTTAAAACCACAGCTAACGGTCACTTAACATTCACAAGGACTCAGGACAGTAAAGGACAACTACCCTCAAAAATTCACAACTGGCAAAATTTTCAAGGAGATAGTAGGAAGAGGTAAATTTTACTCATTATTTTTCTAAAAACAAGGAAAATGGATAAAAGCTCAACAACATAAATTTTTAAACTCATGCAAATCTAGCCTACAAAAAGATTTCAACTCACACACGGCAACTACCATCAGCCAAAGGTCTACAAACAATAAATGCTGAAGGGGTTTTAGAGAACTGTGTACCCTCTAGCTGCTGGTGAGACGTAAAGTGGCAAGAGCCAATAGTGAGAACAGAAAGGAGCTGTGTTTAAAAGTAAAAATTGAGCCAGCATTCCATTCAGCAGGCCCACCGCTGAACCTCTCACCTGAAAATACCAGAGCCGAGAAGGCACAGACTGCAACAGCTTCACTGCAGGATTTTTCACCATAGCCAAGACACGGAAGCAACCAAAATGTCCATCAATGGATGAATGGATAAAGAAGTGGTCCATGTACATAATGGAATATTAGCCATGGAAAACAGTGAAACACTGCTCGTTGAGGCACCATTTATGAGCCTAGATATAATCTCAGAACATGCCGTAAGTCAGAAAGAAAAAGACATATAGTATGATATCACTTATAGGCGTTATCTAACAACTGACAAAAATGATAGCATTTTCACAGAGAAAGAAACTCACAGACTTAGAAAACAAACTATTCTTATGTAAATGGAAAGGTGGGAGGTATGGAAAATTAAGATTAGGGTTACCATATGTGTACATATACCTACTAAATACATTTATCAAAGAGACCGACCATATAGCAAGGGAGGTCAATGGAGCACTCTGCAATAATTTACATGGGAAGAGTATCTGTACATGAATATATTACATATATGTGTGTGTGTGTGTGTGTGTGTGTGTATGTAATGTACAAATGAACCAGATTGTATACACCTAGGACAAACAATATTCTAAATATTACCTCGATTTAAAAAGACTAAAAAATCGAACAAGAAATAATGGAATATTAACTTATGGGATTTTTTCCTAGCACATTCCATTCTAATTTACAACCTGGGAACACAACTTCCAGAAATGTTGTGCTGCCCTAGAAACCAGTTTTGGGAACGGAGAAATGCTGCCGCCTTGTGGCCGTTTCCCCCAACAGCACCTTTAAAGCCAGTAGTAGTGGTCACTAAATATTCACACTCATTACAAGCCTGTAAATGTCACCTGTTCTCAAAAAAATCCTGGGGTCAAAAATCGACGAAAAATTCAAAACAGGGCAGCCTTCCCAGAAGACCACTTCAAGTGGTTTATTGTACTCACAGTTTTTTTCTGTTTTCGTTTAACAGAAAGAAAACAAAGCATGGAAAAATGCTGAACATTAGGAATTATTAAAGACATGCAAATCCAAGTTACAAAATCCTATCAGCTCACACCAGTCATAATGGCCATCAGCAAAAATTCTGCAAACAATAAATGCTGAAGGGGTTGTGGAGAAATGCGCACCCTCGTTTCTAAGTGGGACATGGTAAGAACCAGTAATGAAAACACAAAGGAGGTGCCTTGATAAGGTAAATATTGAGCTACCATTCAATCAAGCATACCCACTGCTGGGCCTATCACCTGAGAGGATGAGAATCCAAAAGACACAGGGTGGCAATCCTGCACTCCAGCAATATTTACCACAGCCAACACTTGGAAGCAACAAAAATGTCTGTCAACAGAGGAAGGCACAAAGAAGAAGTGGTCCATGTACACAATGGAATATTACTCCAATTAAAAAAATATATAATTTCAATTTAGAAACCAAACGTAAGTTAGGAGACATCAGCTTTTGGGGGTCTGTCCGGGCACATTCCTCTCTAATATATAACCGAGGAACACCACTGGCAGGAAGGACTCTTTCCGTAATTCCCAGAATGGGGAAAGGAGAAATGCTGCCGCCCAATGGCTGATACCTTCAACAGCAGCTTTAAAATCTGTGCTAATGGTCACTTCATATGCACAAGTACTGGAGGGCTGTAAATGAAACCAGCCCTGAAAATGTCTTCAGGGAGGTAATGGCCAAAATATTTCAAAATGTGACACATACTTCAAGAAAACCATTTGAAGAGGTAAGCGCTACTCACAGCTTGAAAAAAAAGAGGACATGCCTGAAAGTTCAATTTCAAGGGATTATGAGATGCATGCAAATCCAACCTCAAAGAGGTGTCAGCTCACACCTGTCAGAATAAACATCAGCAGAAAAACTACAAACAATAAATGCTGAAAGGGTTGTGGACAAGGGCATACCCTCAAATTTAAGTGGAACATAACCTGGTAAGAGCCACTAATGAGAACAGAATGGAGACGCCTTTACAAGGTAAACATTTTGCTACCATATGAACCAACAGGCCCTCTCCTGGGCCTATAACCGAAGAAGACATAGTTGAAAGACACAGGCAGGCAAATGTGCATTTCAGCAGTGTTACAATAACCAAGACATGGAAGCAACCAAAAAGTCCATCAACAGGCGAGTGGACAAAGACAAACTGGTCCACGTACAGATGGAATATTAGCCAAGGAAAACAATGACACAATGCCATTTGCATCACCATAGATGAGTCTAGAAGTAATCACGCAACTTGTAGTAAGTCAGAAAGCGAAAGACACGTATCCTGTGATATCACTTATAGGTGTTACCTAAAAATTGATACCAGTGAAGATATTTCCACAGAGAAAGGCAATCACAGATTCATGAAACAAACTTATGGTCCACCAATGGAAAGGTGTGAGGATTGGATACATTAGGATGTCAGAGTTAACAGAGATATACAAACACAGGTGAAGTATATAATCACCAAAGACCTACGGAATACCAAGAGAAGACTACTCAACATTGTGTCATAACCTAAAATGGGAAAAGGATCCAAAGAAGAAAAGAGATAGGTATATGTGGAAAACAACCACATCTTGCACACCTAAAACAAGCAAAACTTTGTAATCACACTTGCTGTGATAAACAATGAAAATTAAATTTAAAAGAAGAACAATATTTAGTGAGATATAAACTTAAGGGGCTTTTTCCTGGCCCATTCCATTCTAATTTGCAACCTAGAACAGGACTTCCATTGAGGCTCTGTTTCCCTAGTAACCAGATTTGGTTAATGAGAACTGCTGCCGCCTTGTGGCCGTTTCACACAACAGCAGCTCTAACTGCAGCTGTAATGGTTACTTGATAGTCAAAATAATTGCAGGCCTGTAAATGACACCTGTCCTCAAAACAATCCTTCGGTCGTAAATCGAGCAAAAATCTCAAAAGACATCCATATTTCAAAACGACAATTTCAAGAGGCATATTTTATGCACACTTTATATTCTGTCTCTTTTTTGGTTATAGAAAAAGGCATGGAAAAACGCTCAACGTCAGGAATTAATAAAGCCATGCAAATCCGGTCTAGAAACACGTTCACCTCACAGCCGTCAGAAGGATCATCAGCAAAAAAGTCTACATAGTATAAATGCTGAAGGGGTTTTAGAGAACTGTGTACCCTCTAGCTGCTGATGGGATGTAACCTGGTAACAGCCAGTACAGAGAACAAAATGGAGGTGTGTTTAAAGGTAAAACTTGAGCTACTATGTGATCAGGTAGGCCCACTGATGGGCCTATCCGCTGAGTAGACCTGAATCAAAAAGACACAGGCTGGCAATCCTTCACTGCAGCAACATGTACCATAGCCAAGAGCTGGAAGAAACCAAAATGTCCATCAACAGAAAAATGCACCAAGAAGAAGTGGTCCATGTACACAATGGAATATTAGCCATGGAAAAGCATGGAACAATGCCGTTGCCACCACCATAGAAGGATCTAGAGATAATCACCCTACCTGAAGTAAGAAAGAAAACGAAAGACAGATATCCTATTACATCACTTATCGGTGTTACCTAAAAATTGATACCCATGAAATAATTTCCAAGAGAAGGACACTCATAGATTCAGAAAACCAAATTATGTTTAACCAAATGGAAAGGTGTAAGGAATGTATGAATTAGGATATGGGGGTTAACAGACATGTAGTAATACATATGAAATATATAATCACAAAATACCTATGGAATGCTAAAAGAGGTGTACTCAACACTCTGTAGTAACCTACACGGGAAAGGATCCAAAGATGAATAGATCAATACATTGATATAATGAACCAGATTCCATACACCTAGAAAAAACACAGTATTTTTATCCAATTTGCTGTGATAATAAATAAAAATTAAATGTAAAAAACAAACAAGAAGGAAGGAGATATAAGCTCTTGGGAGTTTGCCGTGGCACATTCTGCTCTAATTTGCAGCTTACAAACACGATTTCCAGGAAACCTCTGTTGCCCAAAAACCCAGAGTTGGAAATGTAGAAATGCTGCCGCCTTGTGGCCGTTTCCCACAAGAGCGGCTTTAAAACCACAGCTAACGGTCACTTAACATTCACAAGGACTCAGGACAGTAAAGGACAACTACCCTCAAAAATTCACAACTGGCAAAATTTTCAAGGAGATAGTAGGAAGAGGTAAATTTTACTCATTATTTTTCTAAAAACAAGGAAAATGGATAAAAGCTCAACAACATAAATTTTTAAACTCATGCAAATCTAGCCTACAAAAAGATTTCAACTCACACACGGCAACTACCATCAGCCAAAGGTCTACAAACAATAAATGCTGAAGGGGTTTTAGAGAACTGTGTACCCTCTAGCTGCTGGTGAGACGTAAAGTGGCAAGAGCCAATAGTGAGAACAGAAAGGAGCTGTGTTTAAAAGTAAAAATTGAGCCAGCATTCCATTCAGCAGGCCCACCGCTGAACCTCTCACCTGAAAATACCAGAGCCGAGAAGGCACAGACTGCAACAGCTTCACTGCAGGATTTTTCACCATAGCCAAGACACGGAAGCAACCAAAATGTCCATCAATGGATGAATGGATAAAGAAGTGGTCCATGTACATAATGGAATATTAGCCATGGAAAACAGTGAAACACTGCTCGTTGAGGCACCATTTATGAGCCTAGATATAATCTCAGAACATGCCGTAAGTCAGAAAGAAAAAGACATATAGTATGATATCACTTATAGGCGTTATCTAACAACTGACAAAAATGATAGCATTTTCACAGAGAAAGAAACTCACAGACTTAGAAAACAAACTATTCTTATGTAAATGGAAAGGTGGGAGGTATGGAAAATTAAGATTAGGGTTACCATATGTGTACATATACCTACTAAATACATTTATCAAAGAGACCGACCATATAGCAAGGGAGGTCAATGGAGCACTCTGCAACAATTTACATGGGAAGAGTATCTGTACATGAATATATTACATATATGTGTGTGTGTGTGTGTGTGTGTGTGTATGTAATGTACAAATGAACCAGATTGTATACACCTAGGACAAACAATATTCTAAATATTACCTCGATTTAAAAAGACTAAAAAATCGAACAAGAAATAATGGAATATTAACTTATGGGATTTTTTCCTAGCACATTCCATTCTAATTTACAACCTGGGAACACAACTTCCAGAAATGTTGTGCTGCCCTAGAAACCAGTTTTGGGAACGGAGAAATGCTGCCGCCTTGTGGCCGTTTCCCCCAACAGCACCTTTAAAGCCAGTAGTAGTGGTCACTAAATATTCACACTCATTACAAGCCTGTAAATGTCACCTGTTCTCAAAAAAATCCTGGGGTCAAAAATCGACGAAAAATTCAAAACAGGGCAGCCTTCCCAGAAGACCACTTCAAGTGGTTTATTGTACTCACAGTTTTTTTCTGTTTTCGTTTAACAGAAAGAAAACAAAGCATGGAAAAATGCTGAACATTAGGAATTATTAAAGACATGCAAATCCAAGTTACAAAAACCTATCAGCTCACACCAGTCATAATGGCCATCAGCAAAAATTCTGCAAACAATAAATGCTGAAGGGGTTGTGGAGAAATGCGCACCCTCGTTTCTAAGTGGGACATGGTAAGAACCAGTAATGAAAACACAAAGGAGGTGCCTTGATAAGGTAAATATTGAGCTACCATTCAATCAAGCATACCCACTGCTGGGCCTATCACCTGAGAGGATGAGAATCCAAAAGACACAGGGTGGCAATCCTGCACTCCAGCAATATTTACCACAGCCAACACTTGGAAGCAACAAAAATGTCTGTCAACAGAGGAAGGCACAAAGAAGAAGTGGTCCATGTACACAATGGAATATTACTCCAATTAAAAAAATATATAATTTCAATTTAGAAACCAAACGTAAGTTAGGAGACATCAGCTTTTGGGGGTCTGTCCGGGCACATTCCTCTCTAATATATAACCGAGGAACACCACTGGCAGGAAGGACTCTTTCCGTAATTCCCAGAATGGGGAAAGGAGAAATGCTGCCGCCCAATGGCTGATACCTTCAACAGCAGCTTTAAAATCTGTGCTAATGGTCACTTCATATGCACAAGTACTGGAGGGCTGTAAATGAAACCAGCCCTGAAAATGTCTTCAGGGAGGTAATGGCCAAAATATTTCAAAATGTGACACATACTTCAAGAAAACCATTTGAAGAGGTAAGCGCTACTCACAGCTTGAAAAAAAAGAGGACATGCCTGAAAGTTCAATTTCAAGGGATTATGAGATGCATGCAAATCCAACCTCAAAGAGGTGTCAGCTCACACCTGTCAGAATAAACATCAGCAGAAAAACTACAAACAATAAATGCTGAAAGGGTTGTGGACAAGGGCATACCCTCAAATTTAAGTGGAACATAACCTGGTAAGAGCCACTAATGAGAACAGAATGGAGACGCCTTTACAAGGTAAACATTTTGCTACCATATGAACCAACAGGCCCTCTCCTGGGCCTATAACCGAAGAAGACATAGTTGAAAGACACAGGCAGGCAAATGTGCATTTCAGCAGTGTTACAATAACCAAGACATGGAAGCAACCAAAAAGTCCATCAACAGGCGAGTGGACAAAGACAAACTGGTCCACGTACAGATGGAATATTAGCCAAGGAAAACAATGACACAATGCCATTTGCATCACCATAGATGAGTCTAGAAGTAATCACGCAACTTGTAGTAAGTCAGAAAGCGAAAGACACGTATCCTGTGATATCACTTATAGGTGTTACCTAAAAATTGATACCAGTGAAGATATTTCCACAGAGAAAGGCAATCACAGATTCATGAAACAAACTTATGGTCCACCAATGGAAAGGTGTGAGGATTGGATACATTAGGATGTCAGAGTTAACAGAGATATACAAACACAGGTGAAGTATATAATCACCAAAGACCTACGGAATACCAAGAGAAGACTACTCAACATTGTGTCATAACCTAAAATGGGAAAAGGATCCAAAGAAGAAAAGAGATAGGTATATGTGGAAAACAACCACATCTTGCACACCTAAAACAAGCAAAACTTTGTAATCACACTTGCTGTGATAAACAATGAAAATTAAATTTAAAAGAAGAACAATATTTAGTGAGATATAAACTTAAGGGGCTTTTTCCTGGCCCATTCCATTCTAATTTGCAACCTAGAACAGGACTTCCATTGAGGCTCTGTTTCCCTAGTAACCAGATTTGGTTAATGAGAACTGCTGCCGCCTTGTGGCCGTTTCACACAACAGCAGCTCTAACTGCAGCTGTAATGGTTACTTGATAGTCAAAATAATTGCAGGCCTGTAAATGACACCTGTCCTCAAAACAATCCTTCGGTCGTAAATCGAGCAAAAATCTCAAAAGACATCCATATTTCAAAACGACAATTTCAAGAGGCATATTTTATGCACACTTTATATTCTGTCTCTTTTTTGGTTATAGAAAAAGGCATGGAAAAACGCTCAACGTCAGGAATTAATAAAGCCATGCAAATCCGGTCTAGAAACACGTTCACCTCACAGCCGTCAGAAGGATCATCAGCAAAAAAGTCTACATAGTATAAATGCTGAAGGGGTTTTAGAGAACTGTGTACCCTCTAGCTGCTGATGGGATGTAACCTGGTAACAGCCAGTACAGAGAACAAAATGGAGGTGTGTTTAAAGGTAAAACTTGAGCTACTATGTGATCAGGTAGGCCCACTGATGGGCCTATCCGCTGAGTAGACCTGAATCAAAAAGACACAGGCTGGCAATCCTTCACTGCAGCAACATGTACCATAGCCAAGAGCTGGAAGAAACCAAAATGTCCATCAACAGAAAAATGCACCAAGAAGAAGTGGTCCATGTACACAATGGAATATTAGCCATGGAAAAGCATGGAACAATGCCGTTGCCACCACCATAGAAGGATCTAGAGATAATCACCCTACCTGAAGTAAGAAAGAAAACGAAAGACAGATATCCTATTACATCACTTATCGGTGTTACCTAAAAATTGATACCCATGAAATAATTTCCAAGAGAAGGACACTCATAGATTCAGAAAACCAAATTATGTTTAACCAAATGGAAAGGTGTAAGGAATGTATGAATTAGGATATGGGGGTTAACAGACATGTAGTAATACATATGAAATATATAATCACAAAATACCTATGGAATGCTAAAAGAGGTGTACTCAACACTCTGTAGTAACCTACACGGGAAAGGATCCAAAGATGAATAGATCAATACATTGATATAATGAACCAGATTCCATACACCTAGAAAAAACACAGTATTTTTATCCAATTTGCTGTGATAATAAATAAAAATTAAATGTAAAAAACAAACAAGAAGGAAGGAGATATAAGCTCTTGGGAGTTTGCCGTGGCACATTCTGCTCTAATTTGCAGCTTACAAACACGATTTCCAGGAAACCTCTGTTGCCCAAAAACCCAGAGTTGGAAATGTAGAAATGCTGCCGCCTTGTGGCCGTTTCCCACAAGAGCGGCTTTAAAACCACAGCTAACGGTCACTTAACATTCACAAGGACTCAGGACAGTAAAGGACAACTACCCTCAAAAATTCACAACTGGCAAAATTTTCAAGGAGATAGTAGGAAGAGGTAAATTTTACTCATTATTTTTCTAAAAACAAGGAAAATGGATAAAAGCTCAACAACATAAATTTTTAAACTCATGCAAATCTAGCCTACAAAAAGATTTCAACTCACACATGGCAACTACCATCAGCCAAAGGTCTACAAACAATAAATGCTGAAGGGGTTTTAGAGAACTGTGTACCCTCTAGCTGCTGGTGAGACGTAAAGTGGCAAGAGCCAATAGTGAGAACAGAAAGGAGCTGTGTTTAAAAGTAAAAATTGAGCCAGCATTCCATTCAGCAGGCCCACCGCTGAACCTCTCACCTGAAAATACCAGAGCCGAGAAGGCACAGACTGCAACAGCTTCACTGCAGGATTTTTCACAATAGCCAAGACACGGAAGCAACCAAAATGTCCATCAATGGATGAATGGATAAAGAAGTGGTCCATGTACATAATGGAATATTAGCCATGGAAAACAGTGAAACACTGCTCGTTGAGGCACCATTTATGAGCCTAGATATAATCTCAGAACATGCCGTAAGTCAGAAAGAAAAAGACATATAGTATGATATCACTTATAGGCGTTATCTAACAACTGACAAAAATGATAGCATTTTCACAGAGAAAGAAACTCACAGACTTAGAAAACAAACTATTCTTATGTAAATGGAAAGGTGGGAGGTATGGAAAATTAAGATTAGGGTTACCATATGTGTACATATACCTACTAAATACATTTATCAAAGAGACCGACCATATAGCAAGGGAGGTCAATGGAGCACTCTGCAATAATTTACATGGGAAGAGTATCTGTACATGAATATATTACATATATGTGTGTGTGTGTGTGTGTGTGTGTGTATGTAATGTACAAATGAACCAGATTGTATACACCTAGGACAAACAATATTCTAAATATTACCTCGATTTAAAAAGACTAAAAAATCGAACAAGAAATAATGGAATATTAACTTATGGGATTTTTTCCTAGCACATTCCATTCTAATTTACAACCTGGGAACACAACTTCCAGAAATGTTGTGCTGCCCTAGAAACCAGTTTTGGGAATGGAGAAATGCTGCCGCCTTGTGGCCGTTTCCCCCAACAGCACCTTTAAAGCCAGTAGTAGTGGTCACTAAATATTCACACTCATTACAAGCCTGTAAATGTCACCTGTTCTCAAAAAAATCCTGGGGTCAAAAATCGACGAAAAATTCAAAACAGGGCAGCCTTCCCAGAAGACCACTTCAAGTGGTTTATTGTACTCACAGTTTTTTTCTGTTTTCGTTTAACAGAAAGAAAACAAAGCATGGAAAAATGCTGAACATTAGGAATTATTAAAGACATGCAAATCCAAGTTACAAAAACCTATCAGCTCACACCAGTCATAATGGCCATCAGCAAAAATTCTGCAAACAATAAATGCTGAAGGGGTTGTGGAGAAATGCGCACCCTCGTTTCTAAGTGGGATATGGTAAGAACCAGTAATGAAAACACAAAGGAGGTGCCTTGATAAGGTAAATATTGAGCTACCATTCAATCAAGCATACCCACTGCTGGGCCTATCACCTGAGAGGATGAGAATCCAAAAGACACAGGGTAGCAATCCTGCACTCCAGCAATATTTACCACAGCCAACACTTGGAAGCAACAAAAATGTCTGTCAACAGAGGAAGGCACAAGAAGAAGTGGTCCATGTACACAATGGAATATTATTCCAATTAA
This sequence comes from Orcinus orca, assembly GCF_937001465.1. NCBI lineage: Eukaryota > Metazoa > Chordata > Mammalia > Artiodactyla > Delphinidae > Orcinus > Orcinus orca. The sequence goes on along the minus strand of NC_064561.1, from coordinate 47,154,946 downwards.
AAAAATATATAATTTCAATTTAGAAACCAAACGTAAGTTAGGAGACATCAGCTTTTGGGGGTCTGTCCGGGCACATTCCTCTCTAATATATAACCGAGGAACACCACTGGCAGGAGGGACTCTTTCCGTAATTCCCAGAATGGGGAAAGGAGAAATGCTGCCGCCCAATGGCTGATACCTTCAACAGCAGCTTTAAAATCTGTGCTAATGGTCACTTCATATGCACAAGTACTGGAGGGCTGTAAATGAAACCAGCCCTGAAAATGTCTTCAGGGAGGTAATGGCCAAAATATTTCAAAATGTGACACATACTTCAAGAAAACCATTTGAAGAGGTAAGCGCTACTCACAGCTTGAAAAAAAAGAGGACATGCCTGAAAGTTCAATTTCAAGGGATTATGAGATGCATGCAAATCCAACCTCAAAGAGGTGTCAGCTCACACCTGTCAGAATAAACATCAGCAGAAAAACTACAAACAATAAATGCTGAAAGGGTTGTGGACAAGGGCATACCCTCAAATTTAAGTGGAACATAACCTGGTAAGAGCCACTAATGAGAACAGAATGGAGACGCCTTTACAAGGTAAACATTTTGCTACCATATGAACCAACAGGCTCTCTCCTGGGCCTATAACCGAAGAAGACATAGTTGAAAGACACAGGCAGGCAAATGTGCATTTCAGCAGTGTTACAATAACCAAGACATGGAAGCAACCAAAAAGTCCATCAACAGGCAAGTGGACAAAGACAAACTGGTCCACGTACAGATGGAATATTCGCCAAGGAAAACAATGACACAATGCCATTTGCATCACCATAGATGAGTCTAGAAGTAATCACGCAACTTGTAGTAAGTCAGAAAGCGAAAGACACGTATCCTGTGATATCACTTATAGGTGTTACCTAAAAATTGATACCAGTGAAGATATTTCCACAGAGAAAGGCAATCACAGATTCATTAAACAAACTTATGGTCCACCAATGGAAAGGTGTGAGGATTGGATACATTAGGATGTCAGAGTTAACAGAGATATACAAACACAGGTGAAGTATATAATCACCAAAGACCTACGGAATACCAAGAGAAGACTACTCAACATTGTGTCATAACCTAAAATGGGAAAAGGATCCAAAGAAGAAAAGAGATAGGTATATGTGGAAAACAACCACATCTTGCACACCTAAAACAAGCAAAACTTTGTAATCACACTTGCTGTGATAAACAATGAAAATTAAATTTAAAAGAAGAACAATATTTAGTGAGATATAAACTTAAGGGGCTTTTTCCTGGCCCATTCCATTCTAATTTGCAACCTAGAACAGGACTTCCATTGAGGCTCTGTTTCCCTAGTAACCAGATTTGGTTAATGAGAACTGCTGCCGCCTTGTGGCCGTTTCACACAACAGCAGCTCTAACTGCAGCTGTAATGGTTACTTGATAGTCAAAATAATTGCAGGCCTGTAAATGACACCTGTCCTCAAAACAATCCTTCGGTCGTAAATCGAGCAAAAATCTCAAAAGACATCCATATTTCAAAACGACAATTTCAAGAGGCATATTTTATGCACATTTTATATTCTGTCTCTTTTTTGGTTATAGAAAAAGGCATGGAAAAACGCTCAACGTCAGGAATTAATAAAGCCATGCAAATCCGGTCTAGAAACACGTTCACCTCACAGCCGTCAGAAGGATCATCAGCAAAAAAGTCTACATAGTATAAATGCTGAAGGGGTTTTAGAGAACTGTGTACCCTCTAGCTGCTGATGGGATGTAACCTGGTAACAGCCAGTACAGAGAACAAAATGGAGGTGTGTTTAAAGGTAAAACTTGAGCTTCTATGTGATCAGGTAGGCCCACTGATGGGCCTATCCGCTGAGTAGACCTGAATCAAAAAGACACAGGCTGGCAATCCTTCACTGCAGCAACATGTACCATAGCCAAGAGCTGGAAGAAACCAAAATGTCCATCAACAGAAAAATGCACCAAGAAGAAGTGGTCCATGTACACAATGGAATATTAGCCATGGAAAAGCATGGAACAACGCCGTTGGCACCACCATAGAAGGTTCTAGAGATAATCACCCTACCTGAAGTAAGAAAGAAAACGAAAGACAGATATCCTATTACATCACTTATAGGTGTTACCTAAAATTTGATACCCATGAAATAATTTCCAAGAGAAGGACACTCATAGATTCAGAAAACCAAATTATGTTTAACCAAATGGAAAGGTGTAAGGAATGTATGAATTAGGATATGGGGGTTAACAGACATGTAGTAATACATATGAAATATATAATCACAAAATACCTATGGAATGCTAAAAGAGGTGTACTCAACACTCTGTAGTAACCTACACGGGAAAGGATCCAAAGATGAATAGATCAATACATTGATATAATGAACCAGATTCCATACACCTAGAAAAAACACAGTATTTTTATCCAATTTGCTGTGATAATAAATAAAAATTAAATGTAAAAAACAAACAAGAAGGAAGGAGATATAAGCTCTTGGGAGTTTGCCGTGGCACATTCTGCTCTAATTTGCAGCTTACAAACACGATTTCCAGGAAACCTCTGTTGCCCAAAAACCCAGAGTTGGAAATGTAGAAATGCTGCCGCCTTGTGGCCGTTTCCCACAAGAGCGGCTTTAAAACCACAGCTAACGGTCACTTAACATTCACAAGGACTCAGGACAGTAAAGGACAACTACCCTCAAAAATTCACAACTGGCAAAATTTTCAAGGAGATAGTAGGAAGAGGTAAATTTTACTCATTATTTTTCTAAAAACAAGGAAAATGGATAAAAGCTCAACAACATAAATTTTTAAACTCATGCAAATCTAGCCTACAAAAAGATTTCAACTCACACACGTCAACTACCATCAGCCAAAGGTCTACAAACAATAAATGCTGAAGGGGTTTTAGAGAACTGTGTACCCTCTAGCTGCTGGTGAGATGTAAAGTGGTAAGAGCCAATAGTGAGAACAGAAAGGAGCTGTGTTTAAAAGTAAAAATTGAGCCAGCATTCCATTCAGCAGGCCCACCGCTGAACCTCTCACCTGAAAATACCAGAGCCGAGAAGGCACAGACTGCAACAACTTCACTGCAGGATTTTTCACAATAGCCAAGACACGGAAGCAACCAAAATGTCCATCAATGGATGAATGGATAAAGAAGTGGTCCATGTACATAATGGAATATTAGCCATGGAAAACAGTGAAACACTGCTCGTTGAGGCACCATTTATGAGCCTAGATATAATCTCAGAACATGCCGTAAGTCAGAAAGAAAAAGACATATAGTATGATATCACTTATAGGCGTTATCTAACAACTGACAAAAATGATAGCATTTTCACAGAGAAAGAAACTCACAGACTTAGAAAACAAACTATTCTTATGTAAATGGAAAGGTGGGCGGTATGGAAAATTAAGATTAGGGTTACCATATGTGTACATATACCTACTAAATACATTTATCAAAGAGACCGACCATATAGCAAGGGAGGTCAATGGAGCACTCTGCAATAATTTACATGGGAAGAGTATCTGTACATGAATATATTACATATATGTGTGTGTGTGTGTGTGTGTGTGTGTATGTAATGTACAAATGAACCAGATTGTATACACCTAGGACAAACAATATTCTAAATATTACCTCGATTTAAAAAGACTAAAAAATCGAACAAGAAATAATGGAACATTAACTTATGGGATTTTTTCCTAGCACATTCCATTCTAATTTACAACCTGGGAACACGACTTCCAGAAATGTTGTGCTGCCCTAGAAACCAGTTTTGGGAATGGAGAAATGCTGCCGCCTTGTGGCCGTTTCCCCCAACAGCACCTTTAAAGCCAGTAGTAGTGGTCACTAAATATTCACACTCATTACAAGCCTGTAAATGTCACCTGTTCTCAAAAAAATCCTGGGGTCAAAAATCGACGAAAAATTCAAAACAGGGCAGCCTTCCCAGAAGACCACTTCAAGTGGTTTATTGTACTCACAGTTTTTTTCTGTTTTCGTTTAACAGAAAGAAAACAAAGCATGGAAAAATGCTGAACATTAGGAATTATTAAAGACATGCAAATCCAAGTTACAAAAACCTATCAGCACACACCAGTCATAATGGCCATCAGCAAAAATTCTGCAAACAATAAATGCTGAAGGGGTTGTGGAGAAATGCGCACACTCGTTTCTAAGTGGGACATGGTAAGAACCAGTAATGAAAACACAAAGGAGGTGCCTTGATAAGGTAAATATCGAGCTACCATTCAATCAAGCATACCCACTGCTGGGCCTATCACCTGAGAGGATGAGAATCCAAAAGACACAAGGTGGCAATCCTGCACTCCAGCAATATTTACCACAGCCAACACTTGGAAGCAACAAAAATGTCTGTCAACAGAGGAAGGCACAAGAAGAAGTGGTCCATGTACACAATGGAATATTACTCCAATTAAAAAAATATATAATTTCAATTTAGAAACCAAACGTAAGTTAGGAGACATCAGCTTTTGGGGGTCTGTCCGGGCACATTCCTCTCTAATATATAACCGAGGAACACCACTGGCAGGAGGGACTCTTTCCGTAATTCCCAGAATGGGGAAAGGAGAAATGCTGCCGCCCAATGGCTGATACCTTCAACAGCAGCTTTAAAATCTGTGCTAATGGTCACTTCATATGCACAAGTACTGGAGGGCTGTAAATGAAACCAGCCCTGAAAATGTCTTCAGGGAGGTAATGGCCAAAATATTTCAAAATGTGACACATACTTCAAGAAAACCATTTGAAGAGGTAAGCGCTACTCACAGCTTGAAAAAAAAGAGGACATGCCTGAAAGTTCAATTTCAAGGGATTATGAGATGCATGCAAATCCAACCTCAAAGAGGTGTCAGCTCACACCTGTCAGAATAAACATCAGCAGAAAAACTACAAACAATAAATGCTGAAAGGGTTGTGGACAAGGGCATACCCTCAAATTTAAGTGAGGGTAAGAGCCACTAATGAGAACAGAATGGAGACGCCTTTACAAGGTAAACATTTTGCTACCATATGAACCAACAGGCTCTCTCCTGGGCCTATAACCGAAGAAGACATAGTTGAAAGACACAGGCAGGCAAATGTGCATTTCAGCAGTGTTACAATAACCAAGACATGGAAGCAACCAAAAAGTCCATCAACAGGCGAGTGAACAAAGACAAACTGGTCCACATACAGATGGAATATTCGCCAAGGAAAACAATGACACAATGCCATTTGCATCACCATAGATGAGTCTAGAAATAATCACGCAACTTGTAGTAAGTCAGAAAGCGAAAGACACGTATCCTGTGATATCACTTATAGGTGTTACCTAAAAATTGATACCAGTGAAGATATTTCCACAGAGAAAGGCAATCACAGATTCAGTAAACAAACTTATGGTTCACCAATGGAAAGGTGTGAGGATTGGATACATTAGGATGTCAGAGTTAACAGAGATATACAAACACAGGTGAAGTATATAATCACCAAAGACCTACGGAATACCAAGAGAAGACTACTCAACATTGTGTCATAACCTAAAATGGGAAAAGGATCCAAAGAAGAAAAGAGATAGGTATATGTGGAAAACAACCACATCTTGCACACCTAAAACAAGCAAAACTTTGTAATCACACTTGCTGTGATAAACAATGAAAATTAAATTTAAAAGAAGAACAATATTTAGTGAGATATAAACTTAAGGGGCTTTTTCCTGGCCCATTCCATTCTAATTTGCAACCTAGAACAGGACTTCCATTGAGGCTCTGTTTCCCTAGTAACCAGATTTGGTTAATGAGAACTGCTGCCGCCTTGTGGCCGTTTCACACAACAGCAGCTCTAACTGCAGCTGTAATGGTTACTTGATAGTCAAAATAATTGCAGGCCTGTAAATGACACCTGTCCTCAAAACAATCCTTCGGTCGTAAATCGAGCAAAAATCTCAAAAGACATCCATATTTCAAAACGACAATTTCAAGAGGCATATTTTATGCACACTTTATATTCTGTCTCTTTTTTGGTTATAGAAAAAGGCATGGAAAAACGCTCAACGTCAGGAATTAATAAAGCCATGCAAATCCGGTCTAGAAACACGTTCACCTCACAGCCGTCAGAAGGATCATCAGCAAAAAAGTCTACATAGTATAAATGCTGAAGGGGTTTTAGAGAACTGTGTACCCTCTAGCTGCTGATGGGATGTAACCTGGTAACAGCCAGTACAGAGAACAAAATGGAGGTGTGTTTAAAGGTAAAACTTGAGCTACTATGTGATCAGGTAGGCCCACTGATGGGCCTATCCGCTGAGTAGACCTGAATCAAAAAGACACAGGCTGGCAATCCTTCACTGCAGCAACATGTACCATAGCCAAGAGCTGGAAGAAACCAAAATGTCCATCAACAGAAAAATGCACCAAGAAGAAGTGGTCCATGTACACAATGGAATATTAGCCATGGAAAAGCATGGAACAATGCCGTTGCCACCACCATAGAAGGATCTAGAGATAATCACCCTACCTGAAGTAAGAAAGAAAACGAAAGACAGATATCCTATTACATCACTTATAGGTGTTACCTAAAAATTGATACCCATGAAATAATTTCCAAGAGAAGGACACTCATAGATTCAGAAAACCAAATTATGTTTAACCAAATGGAAAGGTGTAAGGAATGTATGAATTAGGATATGGGGGTTAACAGACATGTAGTAATACATATGAAATATATAATCACAAAATACCTATGGAATGCTAAAAGAGGTGTACTCAACACTCTGTAGTAACCTACACGGGAAAGGATCCAAAGATGAATAGATCAATACATTGATATAATGAACCAGATTCCATACACCTAGAAAAAACACAGTATTTTTATCCAATTTGCTGTGATAATAAATAAAAATTAAATGTAAAAAACAAACAAGAAGGAAGGAGATATAAGCTCTTGGGAGTTTGCCGTGGCACATTCTGCTCTAATTTGCAGCTTACAAACATGATTTCCAGGAAACCTCTGTTGCCCAAAAACCCAGAGTTGGAAATGTAGAAATGCTGCCGCCTTGTGGCCGTTTCCCACAAGAGCGGCTTTAAAACCACAGCTAACGGTCACTTAACATTCACAAGGACTCAGGACAGTAAAGGACAACTACCCTCAAAAATTCACAACTGGCAAAATTTTCAAGGAGATAGTAGGAAGAGGTAAATTTTACTCATTATTTTTCTAAAAACAAGGAAAATGGATAAAAGCTCAACAACATAAATTTTTAAACTCATGCAAATCTAGCCTACAAAAAGATTTCAACTCACACACGGCAACTACCATCAGCCAAAGGTCTACAAACAATAAATGCTGAAGGGGTTTTAGAGAACTGTGTACCCTCTAGCTGCTGGTGAGATGTAAAGTGGTAAGAGCCAATAGTGAGAACAGAAAGGAGCTGTGTTTAAAAGTAAAAATTGAGCCAGCATTCCATTCAGCAGGCCCACCGCTGAACCTCTCACCTGAAAATACCAGAGCCGAGAAGGCACAGACTGCAACAGCTTCACTGCAGGATTTTTCACAATAGCCAAGACACGGAAGCAACCAAAATGTCCATCAATGGATGAATGGATAAAGAAGTGGTCCATGTACATAATGGAATATTAGCCATGGAAAACAGTGAAACACTGCTCGTTGAGGCACCATTTATGAGCCTAGATATAATCTCAGAACATGCCGTAAGTCAGAAAGAAAAAGACATATAGTATGATATCACTTATAGGCGTTATCTAACAACTGACAAAAATGATAGCATTTTCACAGAGAAAGAAACTCACAGACTTAGAAAACAAACTATTCTTATGTAAATGGAAAGGTGGGCGGTATGGAAAATTAAGATTAGGGTTACCATATGTGTACATATACCTACTAAATACATTTATCAAAGAGACCGACCATATAGCAAGGGAGGTCAATGGAGCACTCTGCAATAATTTACATGGGAAGAGTATCTGTACATGAATATATTACATATATGTGTGTGTGTGTGTGTGTGTGTGTATGTAATGTACAAATGAACCAGATTGTATACACCTAGGACAAACAATATTCTAAATATTACCTCGATTTAAAAAGACTAAAAAATCGAACAAGAAATAATGGAACATTAACTTATGGGATTTTTTCCTAGCACATTCCATTCTAATTTACAACCTGGGAACACAACTTCCAGAAATGTTGTGCTGCCCTAGAAACCAGTTTTGGGAACGGAGAAATGCTGCCGCCTTGTGGCCGTTTCCCCCAACAGCACCTTTAAAGCCAGTAGTAGTGGTCACTAAATATTCACACTCATTACAAGCCTGTAAATGTCACCTGTTCTCAAAAAAATCCTGGGGTCAAAAATCGACGAAAAATTCAAAACAGGGCAGCCTTCCCAGAAGACCACTTCAAGTGGTTTATTGTACTCACAGTTTTTTTGTTTTCGTTTAACAGAAAGAAAACAAAGCATGGAAAAATGCTGAACATTAGGAATTATTAAAGACATGCAAATCCAAGTTACAAAAACCTATCAGCTCACACCAGTCATAATGGCCATCAGCAAAAATTCTGCAAACAATAAATGCTGAAGGGGTTGTGGAGAAATGCGCACCCTCGTTTCTAAGTGGGACATGGTAAGAACCAGTAATGAAAACACAAAGGAGGTGCCTTGATAAGGTAAATATCGAGCTACCATTCAATCAAGCATACCCACTGCTGGGCCTATCACCTGAGAGGATGAGAATCCAAAAGACACAGGGTGGCAATCCTGCACTCCAGCAATATTTACCACAGCCAACACTTGGAAGCAACAAAAATGTCTGTCAACAGAGGAAGGCACAAGAAGAAGTGGTCCATGTACACAATGGAATATTACTCCAATTAAAAAAATATATAATTTCAATTTAGAAACCAAACGTAAGTTAGGAGACATCAGCTTTTGGGGGTCTGTCCGGGCACATTCCTCTCTAATATATAACCGAGGAACACCACTGGCAGGAGGGACTCTTTCCGTAATTCCCAGAATGGGGAAAGGAGAAATGCTGCCGCCCAATGGCTGATACCTTCAACAGCAGCTTTAAAATCTGTGCTAATGGTCACTTCATATGCACAAGTACTGGAGGGCTGTAAATGAAACCAGCCCTGAAAATGTCTTCAGGGAGGTAATGGCCAAAATATTTCAAAATGTGACACATACTTCAAGAAAACCATTTGAAGAGGTAAGCGCTACTCACAGCTTGAAAAAAAAGAGGACATGCCTGAAAGTTCAATTTCAAGGGATTATGAGATGCATGCAAATCCAACCTCAAAGAGGTGTCAGCTCACACCTGTCAGAATAAACATCAGCAGAAAAACTACAAACAATAAATGCTGAAAGGGTTGTGGACAAGGGCATACCCTCAAATTTAAGTGAGGGTAAGAGCCACTAATGAGAACAGAATGGAGACGCCTTTACAAGGTAAACATTTTGCTACCATATGAACCAACAGGCCCTCTCCTGGGCCTATAACCGAAGAAGACATAGTTGAAAGACACAGGCAGGCAAATGTGCATTTCAGCAGTGTTACAATAACCAAGACATGGAAGCAACCAAAAAGTCCATCAACAGGCGAGTGGACAAAGAAAAACTGGTCCACGTACAGATGGAATATTCGCCAAGGAAAACAATGACACAATGCCATTTGCATCACCATAGATGAGTCTAGAAGTAATCACGCAACTTGTAGTAAGTCAGAAAGCGAAAGACACGTATCCTGTGATATCACTTATAGGTGTTACCTAAAAATTGATACCAGTGAAGATATTTCCACAGAGAAAGGCAATCACAGATTCATTAAACAAACTTATGGTTCACCAATGGAAAGGTGTGAGGATTGGATACATTAGGATGTCAGAGTTAACAGAGATATACAAACACAGGTGAAGTTTATAATCACCAAAGAACTACGGAATACCAAGAGAAGACTACTCAACATTGTGTCATAACCTAAAATGGGAAAAGGATCCAAAGAAGAAAAGAGATAGGTATATGTGGAAAACAACCACATCTTGCACACCTAAAACAAGCAAAACTTTGTAATCACACTTGCTGTGATAAGCAATGAAAATTAAATTTAAAAAAAGAACAATATTTAGTGAGATATAAACTTAAGGGGCTTTTTCCTGGCCCATTCCATTCTAATTTGCAACCTAGAACAGGACTTCCATTGAGGCTCTTTTTCCCTAGTAACCAGATTTAGTTAATGAGAACTGCTGCCGCCTTGTGGCCGTTTCACACAACAGCAGCTCTAACTGCAGCTGTAATGGTTACTTGATAGTCAAAATAATTGCAGGCCTGTAAATGACACCTGTCCTCAAAACAATCCTTCGGTCGTAAATCGAGCAAAAATCTCAAAAGACATCCATATTTCAAAACGACAATTTCAAGAGGCATATTTTATGCACATTTTATATTCTGTCTCTTTTTTTCTTATAGAAAAAGGCATGGAAAAACGCTCAACGTCAGGAATTAATAAAGCCATGCAAATCCGGTCTAGAAACACGTTCACCTCACAGCCGTCAGAAGGATCATCAGCAAAAACGTCTACATAGTATAAATGCTGAAGGGGTTTTAGAGAACTGTGTACCCTCTAGCTGCTGATGGGATGTAACCTGGTAACAGCCAGTACAGAGAACAAAATGGAGGTGTGTTTAAAGGTAAAACTTGAGCTACTATGTGATCAGGTAGGCCCACTGATGGGCCTATCCGCTGAGTAGACCTGAATCAAAAAGACACAGGCTGGCAATCCTTCACTGCAGCAACATGTACCATAGCCAAGAGCTGGAAGAAACCAAAATGTCCATCAACAGAAAAATGCACCAAGAAGAAGTGGTCCATGTACACAATGGAATATTAGCCATGGAAAAGCATGGAACAATGCCGTTGCCACCACCATAGAAGGATCTAGAGATAATCACCCTACCTGAAGTAAGAAAGAAAACGAAAGACAGATATCCTATTACATCACTTATAGGTGTTACCTAAAAATTGATACCCATGAAATAATTTCCAAGAGAAGGACACTCATAGATTCAGAAAACCAAATTATGTTTAACCAAATGGAAAGGTGTAAGGAATGTATGAATTAGGATATGGGGGTTAACAGACATGTAGTAATACATATGAAATATATAATCACAAAATACCTATGGAATGCTAAAAGAGGTGTACTCAACACTCTGTAGTAACCTACACGGGAAAGGATCCAAAGATGAATAGATCAATACATTGATATAATGAACCAGATTCCATACACCTAGAAAAAACACAGTATTTTTATCCAATTTGCTGTGATAATAAATAAAAATTAAATGTAAAAAACAAACAAGAAGAAAGGAGATATAAGCTCTTGGGAGTTTGCCGTGGCACATTCTGCTCTAATTTGCAGCTTACAAACACGATTTCCAGGAAACCTCTGTTGCCCAAAAACCCAGAGTTGGAAATGTAGAAATGCTGCCGCCTTGTGGCCGTTTCCCACAAGAGCGGCTTTAAAACCACAGCTAACGGTCACTTAACATTCACAAGGACTCAGGACAGTAAAGGACAACTACCCTCAAAAATTCACAACTGGCAAAATTTTCAAGGAGATAGTAGGAAGAGGTAAATTTTACTCATTATTTTTCTAAAAACAAGGAAAATGGATAAAAGCTCAACAACATAAATTTTTAAACTCATGCAAACCTAGCCTACAAAAAGATTTCAACTCACACACGTCAACTACCATCAGCCAAAGGTCTACAAACAATAAATGCTGAAGGGGTTTTAGAGAACTGTGTACCCTCTAGCTGCTGGTGAGATGTAAAGTGGTAAGAGCCAATAGTGAGAACAGAAAGGAGCTGTGTTTAAAAGTAAAAATTGAGCCAGCATTCCATTCAGCAGGCCCACCGCTGAACCTCTCACCTGAAAATACCAGAGCCGAGAAGGCACAGACTGCAACAGCTTCACTGCAGGATTTTTCACAATAGCCAAGACACGGAAGCAACCAAAATGTCCATCAATGGATGAATGGATAAAGAAGTGGTCCATGTACATAATGGAATATTAGCCATGGAAAACAGTGAAACACTGCTCGTTGAGGCACCATTTATGAGCCTAGATATAATCTCAGAACATGCCGTAAGTCAGAAAGAAAAAGACATATAGTATGATATCACTTATAGGCGTTATCTAACAACTGACAAAAATGATAGCATTTTCACAGAGAAAGAAACTCACAGACTTAGAAAACAAACTATTCTTATGTAAATGGAAAGGTGGGCGGTATGGAAAATTAAGATTAGGGTTACCATATGTGTACATATACCTACTAAATACATTTATCAAAGAGACCGACCATATAGCAAGGGAGGTCAATGGAGCACTCTGCAATAATTTACATGGGAAGAGTATCTGTACATGAATATATTACATATATGTGTGTGTGTGTGTGTGTGTGTGTATGTAATGTACAAATGAACCAGATTGTATACACCTAGGACAAACAATATTCTAAATATTACCTCGATTTAAAAAGACTAAAAAATCGAACAAGAAATAATGGAACATTAACTTATGGGATTTTTTCCTAGCACATTCCATTCTAATTTACAACCTGGGAACACAACTTCCAGAAATGTTGTGCTGCCCTAGAAACCAGTTTTGGGAACGGAGAAATGCTGCCGCCTTGTGGCCGTTTCCCCCAACATCCCCTTTAAAGCCAGTAGTAGTGGTCACTAAATATTCACACTCATTACAAGCCTGTAAATGTCACCTGTTCTCAAAAAAATCCTGGGGTCAAAAATCGACGAAAAATTCAAAACAGGGCAGCCTTCCCAGAAGACCACTTCAAGTGGTTTATTGTACTCACAGTTTTTTTCTGTTTTCGTTTAACAGAAAGAAAACAAAGCATGGAAAAATGCTGAACATTAGGAATTATTAAAGACATGCAAATCCAAGTTACAAAAACCTATCAGCTCACACCAGTCATAATGGCCATCAGCAAAAATTCTGCAAACAATAAATGCTGAAGGGGTTGTGGAGAAATGCGCACCCTCGTTTCTAAGTGGGACATGGTAAGAACCAGTAATGAAAACACAAAGGAGGTGCCTTGATAAGGTAAATATCGAGCTACCATTCAATCAAGCATACCCACTGCTGGGCCTATCACCTGAGAGGATGAGAATCCAAAAGACACAGGGTGGCAATCCTGCACTCCAGCAATATTTACCACAGCCAACACTTGGAAGCAACAAAAATGTCTGTCAACAGAGGAAGGCACAAGAAGAAGTGGTCCATGTACACAATGGAATATTACTCCAATTAAAAAAATATATAATTTCAATTTAGAAACCAAACGTAAGTTAGGAGACATCAGCTTTTGGGGGTCTGTCCGGGCACATTCCTCTCTAATATATAACCGAGGAACACCACTGGCAGGAGGGACTCTTTCCGTAATTCCCAGAATGGGGAAAGGAGAAATGCTGCCGCCCAATGGCTGATACCTTCAACAGCAGCTTTAAAATCTGTGCTAATGGTCACTTCATATGCACAAGTACTGGAGGGCTGTAAATGAAACCAGCCCTGAAAATGTCTTCAGGGAGGTAATGGCCAAAATATTTCAAAATGTGACACATACTTCAAGAAAACCATTTGAAGAGGTAAGCGCTACTCACAGCTTGAAAAAAAAGAGGACATGCCTGAAAGTTCAATTTCAAGGGATTATGAGATGCATGCAAATCCAACCTCAAAGAGGTGTCAGCTCACACCTGTCAGAATAAACATCAGCAGAAAAACTACAAACAATAAATGCTGAAAGGGTTGTGGACAAGGGCATACCCTCAAATTTAAGTGGAACATAACCTGGTAAGAGCCACTAATGAGAACAGAATGGAGACGCCTTTACAAGGTAAACATTTTGCTACCATATGAACCAACAGGCTCTCTCCTGGGCCTATAACCGAAGAAGACATAGTTGAAAGACACAGGCAGGCAAATGTGCATTTCAGCAGTGTTACAATAACCAAGACATGGAAGCAACCAAAAAGTCCATCAACAGGCGAGTGGACAAAGACAAACTGGTCCACGTACAGATGGAATATTAGCCAAGGAAAACAATGACACAATGCCATTTGCATCACCATAGATGAGTCTAGAAGTAATCACGCAACTTGTAGTAAGTCAGAAAGCGAAAGACACGTATCCTGTGATATCACTTATACGTGTTACCTAAAAATTGATACCAGTGAAGATATTTCCACAGAGAAAGGCAATCACAGATTCATTAAACAAACTTATGGTCCACCAATGGAAAGGTGTGAGGATTGGATACATTAGGATGTCAGAGTTAACAGAGATATACAAACACAGGTGAAGTATATAATCACCAAAGACCTACGGAATACCAAGAGAAGACTACTCAACATTGTGTCATAACCTAAAATGGGAAAAGGATCCAAAGAAGAAAAGAGATAGGTATATGTGGAAAACAACCACATCTTGCACACCTAAAACAAGCAAAACTTTGTAATCACACTTGCTGTGATAAACAATGAAAATTAAATTTAAAAGAAGAACAATATTTAGTGAGATATAAACTTAAGGGGCTTTTTCCTGGCCCATTCCATTCTAATTTGCAACCTAGAACAGGACTTCCATTGAGGCTCTGTTTCCCTAGTAACCAGATTTGGTTAATGAGAACTGCTGCCGCCTTGTGGCCGTTTCACACAACAGCAGCTCTAACTGCAGCTGTAATGGTTACTTGATAGTCAAAATAATTGCAGGCCTGTAAATGACACCTGTCCTCAAAACAATCCTTCGGTCGTAAATCGAGCAAAAATCTCAAAAGACATCCATATTTCAAAACGACAATTTCAAGAGGCATATTTTATGCACACTTTATATTCTGTCTCTTTTTTGGTTATAGAAAAAGGCATGGAAAAACGCTCAACGTCAGGAATTAATAAAGC
Source organism: Orcinus orca (assembly GCF_937001465.1). Classification (NCBI taxonomy): domain Eukaryota; kingdom Metazoa; phylum Chordata; class Mammalia; order Artiodactyla; family Delphinidae; genus Orcinus; species Orcinus orca. Next base: position 47,139,927 of record NC_064561.1, on the reverse strand, counting down.
CATGCAAATCCGGTCTAGAAACACGTTCACCTCACAGCCGTCAGAAGGATCATCAGCAAAAAAGTCTACATAGTATAAATGCTGAAGGGGTTTTAGAGAACTGTGTACCCTCTAGCTGCTGATGGGATGTAACCTGGTAACAGCCAGTACAGAGAACAAAATGGAGGTGTGTTTAAAGGTAAAACTTGAGCTACTATGTGATCAGGTAGGCCCACTGATGGGCCTATCCGCTGAGTAGACCTGAATCAAAAAGACACAGGCTGGCAATCCTTCACTGCAGCAACATGTACCATAGCCAAGAGCTGGAAGAAACCAAAATGTCCATCAACAGAAAAATGCACCAAGAAGAAGTGGTCCATGTACACAATGGAATATTAGCCATGGAAAAGCATGGAACAATGCCGTTGCCACCACCATAGAAGGATCTAGAGATAATCACCCTACCTGAAGTAAGAAAGAAAACGAAAGACAGATATCCTATTACATCACTTATAGGTGTTACCTAAAAATTGATACCCATGAAATAATTTCCAAGAGAAGGACACTCATAGATTCAGAAAACCAAATTATGTTTAACCAAATGGAAAGGTGTAAGGAATGTATGAATTAGGATATGGGGGTTAACAGACATGTAGTAATACATATGAAATATATAATCACAAAATACCTATGGAATGCTAAAAGAGGTGTACTCAACACTCTGTAGTAACCTACACGGGAAAGGATCCAAAGATGAATAGATCAATACATTGATATAATGAACCAGATTCCATACACCTAGAAAAAACACAGTATTTTTATCCAATTTGCTGTGATAATAAATAAAAATTAAATGTAAAAAACAAACAAGAAGGAAGGAGATATAAGCTCCTGGGAGTTTGCCATGGCACATTCTGCTCTAATTTGCAGCTTACAAACACGATTTCCAGGAAACCTCTGTTGCCCAAAAACCCAGAGTTGGAAATGTAGAAATGCTGCCGCCTTGTGGCCGTTTCCCACAAGAGCGGCTTTAAAACCACAGCTAACGGTCACTTAACATTCACAAGGACTCAGGACAGTAAAGGACAACTACCCTCAAAAATTCACAACTGGCAAAATTTTCAAGGAGATAGTAGGAAGAGGTAAATTTTACTCATTATTTTACTAAAAACAAGGAAAATGGATAAAAGCTCAACAACATAAATTTTTAAACTCATGCAAATCTAGCCTACAAAAAGATTTCAACTCACACACGTCAACTACCATCAGCCAAAGGTCTACAAACAATAAATGCTGAAGGGGTTTTAGAGAACTGTGTACCCTCTAGCTGCTGGTGAGATGTAAAGTGGTAAGAGCCAATAGTGAGAACAGAAAGGAGCTGTGTTTAAAAGTAAAAATTGAGCCAGCATTCCATTCAGCAGGCCCACCGCTGAACCTCTCACCTGAAAATACCAGAGCCGAGAAGGCACAGACTGCAACAGCTTCACTGCAGGATTTTTCACAATAGCCAAGACACGGAAGCAACCAAAATGTCCATCAATGGATGAATGGATAAAGAAGTGGTCCATGTACATAATGGAATATTAGCCATGGAAAACAGTGAAACACTGCTCGTTGAGGCACCATTTATGAGCCTAGATATAATCTCAGAACATGCCGTAAGTCAGAAAGAAAAAGACATATAGTATGATATCACTTATAGGCGTTATCTAACAACTGACAAAAATGATAGCATTTTCACAGAGAAAGAAACTCACAGACTTAGAAAACAAACTATTCTTATGTAAATGGAAAGGTGGGAGGTATGGAAAATTAAGATTAGGGTTACCATATGTGTACATATACCTACTAAATACATTTATCAAAGAGACCGACCATATAGCAAGGGAGGTCAATGGAGCACTCTGCAATAATTTACATGGGAAGAGTATCTGTACATGAATATATTACATATATGTGTGTGTGTGTGTGTGTGTGTGTGTATGTAATGTACAAATGAACCAGATTGTATACACCTAGGACAAACAATATTCTAAATATTACCTCGATTTAAAAAGACTAAAAAATCGAACAAGAAATAATGGAACATTAACTTATGGGATTTTTTCCTAGCACATTCCATTCTAATTTACAACCTGGGAACACGACTTCCAGAAATGTTGTGCTGCCCTAGAAACCAGTTTTGGGAATGGAGAAATGCTGCCGCCTTGTGGCCGTTTCCCCCAACAGCACCTTTAAAGCCAGTAGTAGTGGTCACTAAATATTCACACTCATTACAAGCCTGTAAATGTCACCTGTTCTCAAAAAAATCCTGGGGTCAAAAATCGACGAAAAATTCAAAACAGGGCAGCCTTCCCAGAAGACCACTTCAAGTGGTTTATTGTACTCACAGTTTTTTTCTGTTTTCGTTTAACAGAAAGAAAACAAAGCATGGAAAAATGCTGAACATTAGGAATTATTAAAGACATGCAAATCCAAGTTACAAAAACCTATCAGCTCACACCAGTCATAATGGCCATCAGCAAAAATTCTGCAAACAATAAATGCTGAAGGGGTTGTGGAGAAATGCGCACCCTCGTTTCTAAGTGGGACATGGTAAGAACCAGTAATGAAAACACAAAGGAGGTGCCTTGATAAGGTAAATATCGAGCTACCATTCAATCAAGCATACCCACTGCTGGGCCTATCACCTGAGAGGATGAGAATCCAAAAGACACAGGGTGGCAATCCTGCACTCCAGCAATATTTACCACAGCCAACACTTGGAAGCAACAAAAATGTCTGTCAACAGAGGAAGGCACAAGAAGAAGTGGTCCATGTACACAATGGAATATTACTCCAATTAAAAAAATATATAATTTCAATTTAGAAACCAAACGTAAGTTAGGAGACATCAGCTTTTGGGGGTCTGTCCGGGCACATTCCTCTCTAATATATAACCGAGGAACACCACTGGCAGGAGGGACTCTTTCCGTAATTCCCAGAATGGGGAAAGGAGAAATGCTGCCGCCCAATGGCTGATACCTTCAACAGCAGCTTTAAAATCTGTGCTAATGGTCACTTCATATGCACAAGTACTGGAGGGCTGTAAATGAAACCAGCCCTGAAAATGTCTTCAGGGAGGTAATGGCCAAAATATTTCAAAATGTGACACATACTTCAAGAAAACCATTTGAAGAGGTAAGCGCTACTCACAGCTTGAAAAAAAAGAGGACATGCCTGAAAGTTCAATTTCAAGGGATTATGAGATGCATGCAAATCCAACCTCAAAGAGGTGTCAGCTCACACCTGTCAGAATAAACATCAGCAGAAAAACTACAAACAATAAATGCTGAAAGGGTTGTGGACAAGGGCATACCCTCAAATTTAAGTGGAACATAACCTGGTAAGAGCCACTAATGAGAACAGAATGGAGACGCCTTTACAAGGTAAACATTTTGCTACCATATGAACCAACAGGCTCTCTCCTGGGCCTATAACCGAAGAAGACATAGTTGAAAGACACAGGCAGGCAAATGTGCATTTCAGCAGTGTTACAATAACCAAGACATGGAAGCAACCAAAAAGTCCATCAACAGGCGAGTGGACAAAGACAAACTGGTCCACGTACAGATGGAATATTAGCCAAGGAAAACAATGACACAATGCCATTTGCATCACCATAGATGAGTCTAGAAGTAATCACGCAACTTGTAGTAAGTCAGAAAGCGAAAGACACGTATCCTGTGATATCACTTATACGTGTTACCTAAAAATTGATACCAGTGAAGATATTTCCACAGAGAAAGGCAATCACAGATTCATTAAACAAACTTATGGTCCACCAATGGAAAGGTGTGAGGATTGGATACATTAGGATGTCAGAGTTAACAGAGATATACAAACACAGGTGAAGTATATAATCACCAAAGACCTACGGAATACCAAGAGAAGACTACTCAACATTGTGTCATAACCTAAAATGGGAAAAGGATCCAAAGAAGAAAAGAGATAGGTATATGTGGAAAACAACCACATCTTGCACACCTAAAACAAGCAAAACTTTGTAATCACACTTGCTGTGATAAACAATGAAAATTAAATTTAAAAGAAGAACAATATTTAGTGAGATATAAACTTAAGGGGCTTTTTCCTGGCCCATTCCATTCTAATTTGCAACCTAGAACAGGACTTCCATTGAGGCTCTGTTTCCCTAGTAACCAGATTTGGTTAATGAGAACTGCTGCCGCCTTGTGGCCGTTTCACACAACAGCAGCTCTAACTGCAGCTGTAATGGTTACTTGATAGTCAAAATAATTGCAGGCCTGTAAATGACACCTGTCCTCAAAACAATCCTTCGGTCGTAAATCGAGCAAAAATCTCAAAAGACATCCATATTTCAAAACGACAATTTCAAGAGGCATATTTTATGCACACTTTATATTCTGTCTCTTTTTTGGTTATAGAAAAAGGCATGGAAAAACGCTCAACGTCAGGAATTAATAAAGCCATGCAAATCCGGTCTAGAAACACGTTCACCTCACAGCCGTCAGAAGGATCATCAGCAAAAAAGTCTACATAGTATAAATGCTGAAGGGGTTTTAGAGAACTGTGTACCCTCTAGCTGCTGATGGGATGTAACCTGGTAACAGCCAGTACAGAGAACAAAATGGAGGTGTGTTTAAAGGTAAAACTTGAGCTACTATGTGATCAGGTAGGCCCACTGATGGGCCTATCCGCTGAGTAGACCTGAATCAAAAAGACACAGGCTGGCAATCCTTCACTGCAGCAACATGTACCATAGCCAAGAGCTGGAAGAAACCAAAATGTCCATCAACAGAAAAATGCACCAAGAAGAAGTGGTCCATGTACACAATGGAATATTAGCCATGGAAAAGCATGGAACAATGCCGTTGCCACCACCATAGAAGGATCTAGAGATAATCACCCTACCTGAAGTAAGAAAGAAAACGAAAGACAGATATCCTATTACATCACTTATAGGTGTTACCTAAAAATTGATACCCATGAAATAATTTCCAAGAGAAGGACACTCATAGATTCAGAAAACCAAATTATGTTTAACCAAATGGAAAGGTGTAAGGAATGTATGAATTAGGATATGGGGGTTAACAGACATGTAGTAATACATATGAAATATATAATCACAAAATACCTATGGAATGCTAAAAGAGGTGTACTCAACACTCTGTAGTAACCTACACGGGAAAGGATCCAAAGATGAATAGATCAATACATTGATATAATGAACCAGATTCCATACACCTAGAAAAAACACAGTATTTTTATCCAATTTGCTGTGATAATAAATAAAAATTAAATGTAAAAAACAAACAAGAAGGAAGGAGATATAAGCTCCTGGGAGTTTGCCATGGCACATTCTGCTCTAATTTGCAGCTTACAAACACGATTTCCAGGAAACCTCTGTTGCCCAAAAACCCAGAGTTGGAAATGTAGAAATGCTGCCGCCTTGTGGCCCTTTCCCACAAGAGCGGCTTTAAAACCACAGCTAACGGTCACTTAACATTCACAAGGACTCAGGACAGTAAAGGACAACTACCCTCAAAAATTCACAACTGGCAAAATTTTCAAGGAGATAGTAGGAAGAGGTAAATTTTACTCATTATTTTTCTAAAAACAAGGAAAATGGATAAAAGCTCAACAACATAAATTTTTAAACTCATGCAAATCTAGCCTACAAAAAGATTTCAACTCACACACGTCAAGTACCATCAGCCAAAGGTCTACAAACAATAAATGCTGAAGGGGTTTTAGAGAACTGTGTACCCTCTAGCTGCTGGTGAGATGTAAAGTGGTAAGAGCCAATAGTGAGAACAGAAAGGAGCTGTGTTTAAAAGTAAAAATTGAGCCAGCATTCCATTCAGCAGGCCCACCGCTGAACCTCTCACCTGAAAATACCAGAGCCGAGAAGGCACAGACTGCAACAGCTTCACTGCAGGATTTTTCACAATAGCCAAGACACGGAAGCAACCAAAATGTCCATCAATGGATGAATGGATAAAGAAGTGGTCCATGTACATAATGGAATATTAGCCATGGAAAACAGTGAAACACTGCTCGTTGAGGCACCATTTATGAGCCTAGATATAATCTCAGAACATGCCGTAAGTCAGAAAGAAAAAGACATATAGTATGATATCACTTATAGGCGTTATCTAACAACTGACAAAAATGATAGCATTTTCACAGAGAAAGAAACTCACAGACTTAGAAAACAAACTATTCTTATGTAAATGGAAAGGTGGGAGGTATGGAAAATTAAGATTAGGGTTACCATATGTGTACATATACCTACTAAATACATTTATCAAAGAGACCGACCATATAGCAAGGGAGGTCAATGGAGCACTCTGCAATAATTTACATGGGAAGAGTATCTGTACATGAATATATTACATATATGTGTGTGTGTGTGTGTGTGTGTGTGTATGTAATGTACAAATGAACCAGATTGTATACACCTAGGACAAACAATATTCTAAATATTACCTCGATTTAAAAAGACTAAAAAATCGAACAAGAAATAATGGAACATTAACTTATGGGATTTTTTCCTAGCACATTCCATTCTAATTTACAACCTGGGAACACGACTTCCAGAAATGTTGTGCTGCCCTAGAAACCAGTTTTGGGAATGGAGAAATGCTGCCGCCTTGTGGCCGTTTCCCCCAACAGCACCTTTAAAGCCAGTAGTAGTGGTCACTAAATATTCACACTCATTACAAGCCTGTAAATGTCACCTGTTCTCAAAAAAATCCTGGGGTCAAAAATCGACGAAAAATTCAAAACAGGGCAGCCTTCCCAGAAGACCACTTCAAGTGGTTTATTGTACTCACAGTTTTTTTCTGTTTTCGTTTAACAGAAAGAAAACAAAGCATGGAAAAATGCTGAACATTAGGAATTATTAAAGACATGCAAATCCAAGTTACAAAAACCTATCAGCTCACACCAGTCATAATGGCCATCAGCAAAAATTCTGCAAACAATAAATGCTGAAGGGGTTGTGGAGAAATGCGCACCCTCGTTTCTAAGTGGGACATGGTAAGAACCAGTAATGAAAACACAAAGGAGGTGCCTTGATAAGGTAAATATCGAGCTACCATTCAATCAAGCATACCCACTGCTGGGCCTATCACCTGAGAGGATGAGAATCCAAAAGACACAGGGTGGCAATCCTGCACTCCAGCAATATTTACCACAGCCAACACTTGGAAGCAACAAAAATGTCTGTCAACAGAGGAAGGCACAAGAAGAAGTGGTCCATGTACACAATGGAATATTACTCCAATTAAAAAAATATATAATTTCAATTTAGAAACCAAACGTAAGTTAGGAGACATCAGCTTTTGGGGGTCTGTCCGGGCACATTCCTCTCTAATATATAACCAAGGAACACCACTGGCAGGAGGGACTCTTTCCGTAATTCCCAGAATGGGGAAAGGAGAAATGCTGCCGCCCAATGGCTGATACCTTCAACAGCAGCTTTAAAATCTGTGCTAATGGTCACTTCATATGCACAAGTACTGGAGGGCTGTAAATGAAACCAGCCCTGAAAATGTCTTCAGGGAGGTAATGGCCAAAATATTTCAAAATGTGACACATACTTCAAGAAAACCATTTGAAGAGGTAAGCGCTACTCACAGCTTGAAAAAAAAGAGGACATGCCTGAAAGTTCAATTTCAAGGGATTATGAGATGCATGCAAATCCAACCTCAAAGAGGTGTCAGCTCACACCTGTCAGAATAAACATCAGCAGAAAAACTACAAACAATAAATGCTGAAAGGGTTGTGGACAAGGGCATACCCTCAAATTTAAGTGAGGGTAAGAGCCACTAATGAGAACAGAATGGAGACGCCTTTACAAGGTAAACATTTTGCTACCATATGAACCAACAGGCCCTCTCCTGGGCCTATAACCGAAGAAGACATAGTTGAAAGACACAGGCAGGCAAATGTGCATTTCAGCAGTGTTACAATAACCAAGACATGGAAGCAACCAAAAAGTCCATCAACAGGCAAGTGGACAAAGACAAACTGGTCCACATACAGATGGAATATTCGCCAAGGAAAACAATGACACAATGCCATTTGCATCACCATAGATGAGTCTAGAAATAATCACGCAACTTGTAGTAAGTCAGAAAGCGAAAGACACGTATCCTGTGATATCACTTATAGGTGTTACCTAAAAATTGATACCAGTGAAGATATTTCCACAGAGAAAGGCAATCACAGATTCATTAAACAAACTTATGGTCCACCAATGGAAAGGTGTGAGGATTGGATACATTAGGATGTCAGAGTTAACAGAGATATACAAACACAGGTGAAGTATATAATCACCAAAGACCTACGGAATACCAAGAGAAGACTACTCAACATTGTGTCATAACCTAAAATGGGAAAAGGATCCAAAGAAGAAAAGAGATAGGTATATGTGGAAAACAACCACATCTTGCACACCTAAAACAAGCAAAACTTTGTAATCACACTTGCTGTGATAAACAATGAAAATTAAATTTAAAAGAAGAACAATATTTAGTGAGATATAAACTTAAGGGGCTTTTTCCTGGCCCATTCCATTCTAATTTGCAACCTAGAACAGGACTTCCATTGAGGCTCTGTTTCCCTAGTAACCAGATTTGGTTAATGAGAACTGCTGCCGCCTTGTGGCCGTTTCACACAACAGCAGCTCTAACTGCAGCTGTAATGGTTACTTGATAGTCAAAATAATTGCAGGCCTGTAAATGACACCTGTCCTCAAAACAATCCTTCGGTCGTAAATCGAGCAAAAATCTCAAAAGACATCCATATTTCAAAACGACAATTTCAAGAGGCATATTTTATGCACACTTTATATTCTGTCTCTTTTTTGGTTATAGAAAAAGGCATGGAAAAACGCTCAACGTCAGGAATTAATAAAGCCATGCAAATCCGGTCTAGAAACACGTTCACCTCACAGCCGTCAGAAGGATCATCAGCAAAAAAGTCTACATAGTATAAATGCTGAAGGGGTTTTAGAGAACTGTGTACCCTCTAGCTGCTGATGGGATGTAACCTGGTAACAGCCAGTACAGAGAACAAAATGGAGTTGTGTTTAAAGGTAAAACTTGAGCTACTATGTGATCAGGTAGGCCCACTGATGGGCCTATCCGCTGAGTAGACCTGAATCAAAAAGACACAGGCTGGCAATCCTTCACTGCAGCAACATGTACCATAGCCAAGAGCTGGAAGAAACCAAAATGTCCATCAACAGAAAAATGCACCAAGAAGAAGTGGTCCATGTACACAATGGAATATTAGCCATGGAAAAGCATGGAACAATGCCGTTGCCACCACCATAGAAGGATCTAGAGATAATCACCCTACCTGAAGTAAGAAAGAAAACGAAAGACAGATATCCTATTACATCACTTATAGGTGTTACCTAAAAATTGATACCCATGAAATAATTTCCAAGAGAAGGACACTCATAGATTCAGAAAACCAAATTATGTTTAACCAAATGGAAAGGTGTAAGGAATGTATGAATTAGGATATGGGGGTTAACAGACATGTAGTAATACATATGAAATATATAATCACAAAATACCTATGGAATGCTAAAAGAGGTGTACTCAACACTCTGTAGTAACCTACACGGGAAAGGATCCAAAGATGAATAGATCAATACATTGATATAATGAACCAGATTCCATACACCTAGAAAAAACACAGTATTTTTATCCAATTTGCTGTGATAATAAATAAAAATTAAATGTAAAAAACAAACAAGAAGGAAGGAGATATAAGCTCTTGGGAGTTTGCCGTGGCACATTCTGCTCTAATTTGCAGCTTACAAACACGATTTCCAGGAAACCTCTGTTGCCCAAAAACCCAGAGTTGGAAATGTAGAAATGCTGCCGCCTTGTGGCCCTTTCCCACAAGAGCGGCTTTAAAACCACAGCTAACGGTCACTTAACATTCACAAGGACTCAGGACAGTAAAGGACAACTACCCTCAAAAATTCACAACTGGCAAAATTTTCAAGGAGATAGTAGGAAGAGGTAAATTTTACTCATTATTTTTCTAAAAACAAGGAAAATGGATAAAAGCTCAACAACATAAATTTTTAAACTCATGCAAATCTAGCCTACAAAAAGATTTCAACTCACACACGTCAACTACCATCAGCCAAAGGTCTACAAACAATAAATGCTGAAGGGGTTTTAGAGAACTGTGTACCCTCTAGCTGCTGGTGAGATGTAAAGTGGCAAGATCCAATAGTGAGAACAGAAAGGAGCTGTGTTTAAAAGTAAAAATAGAGCCAGCATTCCATTCAGCAGGCCCACCGCTGAACCTCTCACCTGAAAATACCAGAGCCGAGAAGGCACAGACTGCAACAGCTTCACTGCAGGATTTTTCACAATAGCCAAGACACGGAAGCAACCAAAATGTCCATCAATGGATGAATGGATAAAGAAGTGGTCCATGTACATAATGGAATATTAGCCATGGAAAACAGTGAAACACTGCTCGTTGAGGCACCATTTATGAGCCTAGATATAATCTCAGAACATGCCGTAAGTCAGAAAGAAAAAGACATATAGTATGATATCACTTATAGGCGTTATCTAACAACTGACAAAAATGATAGCATTTTCACAGAGAAAGAAACTCACAGACTTAGAAAACAAACTATTCTTATGTAAATGGAAAGGTGGGCGGTATGGAAAATTAAGATTAGGGTTACCATATGTGTACATATACCTACTAAATACATTTATCAAAGAGACCGACCATATAGCAAGGGAGGTCAATGGAGCACTCTGCAATAATTTACATGGGAAGAGTATCTGTACATGAATATATTACATATATGTGTGTGTGTGTGTGTGTGTGTGTATGTAATGTACAAATGAACCAGATTGTATACACCTAGGACAAACAATATTCTAAATATTACCTCGATTTAAAAAGACTAAAAAATCGAACAAGAAATAATGGAACATTAACTTATGGGATTTTTTCCTAGCACATTCCATTCTAATTTACAACCTGGGAACACAACTTCCAGAAATGTTGTGCTGCCCTAGAAACCAGTTTTGGGAACGGAGAAATGCTGCCGCCTTGTGGCCGTTTCCCCCAACAGCACCTTTAAAGCCAGTAGTAGTGGTCACTAAATATTCACACTCATTACAAGCCTGTAAATGTCACCTGTTCTCAAAAAAATCCTGGGGTCAAAAATCGACGAAAAATTCAAAACAGGGCAGCCTTCCCAGAAGACCACTTCAAGTGGTTTATTGTACTCACAGTTTTTTTCTGTTTTCGTTTAACAGAAAGAAAACAAAGCACGGAAAAATGCTGAACATTAGGAATTATTAAAGACATGCAAATCCAAGTTACAAAAACCTATCAGCTCACACCAGTCATAATGGCCATCAGCAAAAATTCTGCAAACAATAAATGCTGAAGGGGTTGTGGAGAAATGCGCACCCTCGTTTCTAAGTGGGACATGGTAAGAACCAGTAATGAAAACACAAAGGAGGTGCCTTGATAAGGTAAATATCGAGCTACCATTCAATCAAGCATACCCACTGCTGGGCCTATCACCTGAGAGGATGAGAATCCAAAAGACACAGGGTGGCAATCCTGCACTCCAGCAATATTTACCACAGCCAACACTTGGAAGCAACAAAAATGTCTGTCAACAGAGGAAGGCACAAGAAGAAGTGGTCCATGTACACAATGGAATATTACTCCAATTAAAAAAATATATAATTTCAATTTAGAAACCAAACGTAAGTTAGGAGACATCAGCTTTTGGGGGTCTGTCCGGGCACATTCCTCTCTAATATATAACCGAGGAACACCACTGGCAGGAGAGACTCTTTCCGTAATTCCCAGAATGGGGAAAGGAGAAATGCTGCCGCCCAATGGCTGATACCTTCAACAGCAGCTTTAAAATCTGTGCTAATGGTCACTTCATATGCACAAGTACTGGAGGGCTGTAAATGTAACCAGCCCTGAAAATGTCTTCAGGGAGATAATGGCCAAAATATTTCAAAATGTGACACATACTTCAAGAAAACCATTTGAAGAGGTAAGCGCTACTCACAGCTTGAAAAAAAAGAGGACATGCCTGAAAGTTCAATTTCAAGGGATTATGAGATGCATGCAAATCCAACCTCAAAGAGGTGTCAGCTCACACCTGTCAGAATAAACATCAGCAGAAAAACTACAAACAATAAATGCTGAAAGGGTTGTGGACAAGGGCATACCCTCAAATTTAAGTGAGGGTAAGAGCCACTAATGAGAACAGAATGGAGACGCCTTTACAAGGTAAACATTTTGCTACCATATGAACCAACAGGCTCTCTCCTGGGCCTATAACCGAAGAAGACATAGTTGAAAGACACAGGCAGGCAAATGTGCATTTCAGCAGTGTTACAATAACCAAGACATGGAAGCAACCAAAAAGTCCATCAACAGGCGAGTGGACAAAGACAAACTGGTCCACATACAGATGGAATATTAGCCAAGGAAAACAATGACACAATGCCATTTGCATCACCATAGATGAGTCTAGAAATAATCACGCAACTTGTAGTAAGTCAGAAAGCGAAAGACACGTATCCTGTGATATCACTTATAGGTGTTACCTAAAAATTGATACCAGTGAAGATATTTCCACAGAGAAAGGCAATCACAGATTCATTAAACAAACTTATGGTTCACCAATGGAAAGGTGTGAGGATTGGATACATTAGGATGTCAGAGTTAACAGAGATATACAAACACAGGTGAAGTATATAATCACCAAAGACCTACAGAATACCAAGAGAAGACTACTCAACATTGTGTCATAACCTAAAATGGGAAAAGGATCCAAAGAAGAAAAGAGATAGGTATATGTGGAAAACAACCACATCTTGCACACCTAAAACAAGCAAAACTTTGTAATCACACTTGCTGTGATAAACAATGAAAATTAAATTTAAAAGAAGAACAATATTTAGTGAGATATAAACTTAAGGGGCTTTTTCCTGGCCCATTCCATTCTAATTTGCAACCTAGAACAGGACTTCCATTGAGGCTCTGTTTCCCTAGTAACCAGATTTGGTTAATGAGAACTGCTGCCGCCTTGTGGCCGTTTCACACAACAGCAGCTCTAACTGCAGCTGTAATGGTTACTTGATAGTCAAAATAATTGCAGGCCTGTAAATGACACCTGTCCTCAAAACAATCCTTCGGTCGTAAATCGAGCAAAAATCTCAAAAGACATCCATATTTCAAAACGACAATTTCAAGAGGCATATTTTATGCACACTTTATATTCTGTCTCTTTTTTGGTTATAGAAAAAGGCATGGAAAAACGCTCAACGTCAGGAATTAATAAAGCCATGCAAATCCGGTCTAGAAACACGTTCACCTCACAGCCGTCAGAAGGATCATCAGCAAAAAAGTCTACATAGTATAAATGCTGAAGGGGTTTTAGAGAACTGTGTACCCTCTAGCTGCTGATGGGATGTAACCTGGTAACAGCCAGTACAGAGAACAAAATGGAGGTGTGTTTAAAGGTAAAACTTGAGCTACTATGTGATCAGGTAGGCCCACTGATGGGCCTATCCGCTGAGTAGACCTGAATCAAAAAGACACAGGCTGGCAATCCTTCACTGCAGCAACATGTACCATAGCCAAGAGCTGGAAGAAACCAAAATGTCCATCAACAGAAAAATGCACCAAGAAGAAGTGGTCCATGTACACAATGGAATATTAGCCATGGAAAAGCATGGAACAATGCCGTTGCCACCACCATAGAAGGATCTAGAGATAATCACCCTACCTGAAGTAAGAAAGAAAACGAAAGACAGATATCCTATTACATCACTTATAGGTGTTACCTAAAAATTGATACCCATGAAATAATTTCCAAGAGAAGGACACTCATAGATTCAGAAAACCAAATTATGTTTAACCAAATGGAAAGGTGTAAGGAATGTATGAATTAGGATATGGGGGTTAACAGACATGTAGTAATACATATGAAATATATAATCACAAAATACCTATGGAATGCTAAAAGAGGTGTACTCAACACTCTGTAGTAACCTACACGGGAAAGGATCCAAAGATGAATAGATCAATACATTGATATAATGAACCAGATTCCATACACCTAGAAAAAACACAGTATTTTTATCCAATTTGCTGTGATAATAAATAAAAATTAAATGTAAAAAACAAACAAGAAGGAAGGAGATATAAGCTCTTGGGAGTTTGCCGTGGCACATTCTGCTCTAATTTGCAGCTTACAAACACGATTTCCAGGAAACCTCTGTTGCCCAAAAACCCAGAGTTGGAAATGTAGAAATGCTGCCGCCTTGTGGCCCTTTCCCACAAGAGCGGCTTTAAAACCACAGCTAACGGTCACTTAACATTCACAAGGACTCAGGACAGTAAAGGACAACTACCCTCAAAAATTCACAACTGGCAAAATTTTCAAGGAGATAGTAGGAAGAGGTAAATTTTACTCATTATTTTTCTAAAAACAAGGAAAATGGATAAAAGCTCAACAACATAAATTTTTAAACTCATGCAAATCTAGCCTACAAAAAGATTTCAACTCACACACGTCAACTACCATCAGCCAAAGGTCTACAAACAATAAATGCTGAAGGGGTTTTAGAGAACTGTGTACCCTCTAGCTGCTGGTGAGATGTAAAGTGGCAAGATCCAATAGTGAGAACAGAAAGGAGCTGTGTTTAAAAGTAAAAATAGAGCCAGCATTCCATTCAGCAGGCCCACCGCTGAACCTCTCACCTGAAAATACCAGAGCCGAGAAGGCACAGACTGCAACAGCTTCACTGCAGGATTTTTCACAATAGCCAAGACACGGAAGCAACCAAAATGTCCATCAATGGATGAATGGATAAAGAAGTGGTCCATGTATATAATGGAATATTAGCCATGGAAAACAGTGAAACACTGCTCGTTGAGGCACCATTTATGAGCCTAGATATAATCTCAGAACATGCCGTAAGTCAGAAAGTAAAAGACATATAGTATGATATCACTTATAGGCGTTATCTAACAACTGACAAAAATGATAGCATTTTCACAGAGAAAGAAACTCACAGACTTAGGAAACAAACTATTCTTATGTAAATGGAAAGGTGGGTGGTATGGAAAATTAAGATTAGGGTTACCATATGTGTACATATACCTACTAAATACATTTATCAAAGAGACCGACCATATAGCAAGGGAGGTCAATGGAGCACTCTGCAATAATTTACATGGGAAGAGTATCTGTACATGAATATATTACATATATGAGTGTGTGTGTGTGTGTGTGTGTGTGTGTATGTAATGTACAAATGAACCAGATTGTATACACCTAGGACAAACAATATTCTAAATATTACCTCGATTTAAAAAGACTAAAAAATCGAACAAGAAATAATGGAATATTAACTTATGGGATTTTTTCCTAGCACATTCCATTCTAATTTACAACCTGGGAACACAACTTCCAGAAATGTTGTGCTGCCCTAGAAACCAGTTTTGGGAACGGAGAAATGCTGCCGCCTTGTGGCCGTTTCCCCCAACAGCACCTTTAAAGCCAGTAGTAGTGGTCACTAAATATTCACACTCATTACAAGCCTGTAAATGTCACCTGTTCTCAAAAAAATCCTGGGGTCAAAAATCGACGAAAAATTCAAAACAGGGCAGCCTTCCCAGAAGACCACTTCAAGTGGTTTATTGTACTCACAGTTTTTTTCTGTTTTCGTTTAACAGAAAGAAAACAAAGCATGGAAAAATGCTGAACATTAGGAATTATTAAAGACATGCAAATCCAAGTTACAAAATCCTATCAGCTCACACCAGTCATAATGGCCATCAGCAAAAATTCTGCAAACAATAAATGCTGAAGGGGTTGTGGAGAAATGCGCACCCTCGTTTCTAAGTGGGACATGGTAAGAACCAGTAATGAAAACACAAAGGAGGTGCCTTGATAAGGTAAATATTGAGCTACCATTCAATCAAGCATACCCACTGCTGGGCCTATCACCTGAGAGGATGAGAATCCAAAAGACACAGGGTAGCAATCCTGCACTCCAGCAATATTTACCACAGCCAACACTTGGAAGCAACAAAAATGTCTGTCAACAGAGGAAGGCACAAGAAGAAGTGGTCCATGTACACAATGGAATATTACTCCAATTAAAAAAATATATAATTTCAATTTAGAAACCAAACGTAAGTTAGGAGACATCAGCTTTTGGGGGTCTGTCCGGGCACATTCCTCTCTAATATATAACCGAGGAACACCACTGGCAGGAAGGACTCTTTCCGTAATTCCCAGAATGGGGAAAGGAGAAATGCTGCCGCCCAATGGCTGATACCTTCAACAGCAGCTTTAAAATCTGTGCTAATGGTCACTTCATATGCACAAGTACTGGAGGGCTATAAATGAAACCAGCCCTGAAAATGTCTTCAGGGAGGTAATGGCCAAAATATTTCAAAATGTGACACATACTTCAAGAAAACCATTTGAAGAGGTAAGTGCTACTCACAGCTTGAAAAAAAAGAGGACATGCCTGAAAGTTCAATTTCAAGGGATTATGAGATGCATGCAAATCCAACCTCAAAGAGGTGTCAGCTCACACCTGTCAGAATAAACATCAGCAGAAAAACTACAAACAATAAATGCTGAAAGGGTTGTGGACAAGGGCATACCCTCAAATTTAAGTGGAACATAACCTGGTAAGAGCCACTAATGAGAACAGAATGGAGACGCCTTTACAAGGTAAACATTTTGCTACCATATGATCCAACAGGCCCTCTCCTGGGCCTATAACCGAAGAAGACATAGTTGAAAGACACAGGCAGGCAAATGTGCATTTCAGCAGTGTTACAATAACCAAGACATGGAAGCAACCAAAAAGTCCATCAACAGGCGAGTGGACAAAGAAAAACTGGTCCACGTACAGATGGAATATTAGCCAAGGAAAACAATGACACAATGCCATTTGCATTACCATAGATGAGTCTAGAAGTAATCACGCAACTTGTAGTAAGTCAGAAAGCGAAAGACACGTATCCTGTGATATCACTTATAGGTGTTACCTAAAAATTGATACCAGTGAAGATATTTCCACAGAGAAAGGCAATCACAGATTCATTAAACAAACTTATGGTTCACCAATGGAAAGGTGTGAGGATTGGATACATTAGGATGTCAGAGTTAACAGAGATATACAAACACAGGTGAAGTATATAATCACCAAAGACCTACGGAATACCAAGAGAAGACTACTCAACATTGTGTCATAACCTAAAATGGGAAAAGGATCCAAAGAAGAAAAGAGATAGGTATATGTGGAAAACAACCACATCTTGCACACCTAAAACAAGCAAAACTTTGTAATCACACTTGCTGTGATAAACAATGAAAATTAAATTTAAAAGAAGAACAATATTTAGTGAGATATAAACTTAAGGGGCTTTTTCCTGGCCCATTCCATTCTAATTTGCAACCTAGAACAGGACTTCCATTGAGGCTCTGTTTCCCTAGTAACCAGATTTGGTTAATGAGAACTGCTGCCGCCTTGTGGCCGTTTCACACAACAGCAGCTCTAACTGCAGCTGTAATGGTTACTTGATAGTCAAAATAATTGCAGGCCTGTAAATGACACCTGTCCTCAAAACAATCCTTCGGTCGTAAATCGAGCAAAAATCTCAAAAGACATCCATATTTCAAAACGACAATTTCAAGAGGCATATTTTATGCACACTTTATATTCTGTCTCTTTTTTGGTTATAGAAAAAGGCATGGAAAAACGCTCAACGTCAGGAATTAATAAAGCCATGCAAATCCGGTCTAGAAACACGTTCACCTCACAGCCGTCAGAAGGATCATCAGCAAAAAAGTCTACATAGTATAAATGCTGAAGGGGTTTTAGAGAACTGTGTACCCTCTAGCTGCTGATGGGATGTAACCTGGTAACAGCCAGTACAGAGAACAAAATGGAGGTGTGTTTAAAGGTAAAACTTGAGCTACTATGTGATCAGGTAGGCCCACTGATGGGCCTATCCGCTGAGTAGACCTGAATCAAAAAGACACAGGCTGGCAATCCTTCACTGCAGCAACATGTACCATAGCCAAGAGCTGGAAGAAACCAAAATGTCCATCAACAGAAAAATGCACCAAGAAGAAGTGGTCCATGTACACAATGGAATATTAGCCATGGAAAAGCATGGAACAATGCCGTTGCCACCACCATAGAAGGATCTAGAGATAATCACCCTACCTGAAGTAAGAAAGAAAACGAAAGACAGATATCCTATTACATCACTTATAGGTGTTACCTAAAAATTGATACCCATGAAATAATTTCCAAGAGAAGGACACTCATAGATTCAGAAAACCAAATTATGTTTAACCAAATGGAAAGGTGTAAGGAATGTATGAATTAGGATATGGGGGTTAACAGACATGTAGTAATACATATGAAATATATAATCACAAAATACCTATGGAATGCTAAAAGAGGTGTACTCAACACTCTGTAGTAACCTACACGGGAAAGGATCCAAAGATGAATAGATCAATACATTGATATAATGAACCAGATTCCATACACCTAGAAAAAACACAGTATTTTTATCCAATTTGCTGTGATAATAAATAAAAATTAAATGTAAAAAACAAACAAGAAGGAAGGAGATATAAGCTCTTGGGAGTTTGCCGTGGCACATTCTGCTCTAATTTGCAGCTTACAAACACGATTTCCAGGAAACCTCTGTTGCCCAAAAACCCAGAGTTGGAAATGTAGAAATGCTGCCGCCTTGTGGCCCTTTCCCACAAGAGCGGCTTTAAAACCACAGCTAACGGTCACTTAACATTCACAAGGACTCAGGACAGTAAAGGACAACTACCCTCAAAAATTCACAACTGGCAAAATTTTCAAGGAGATAGTAGGAAGAGGTAAATTTTACTCATTATTTTTCTAAAAACAAGGAAAATGGATAAAAGCTCAACAACATAAATTTTTAAACTCATGCAAATCTAGCCTACAAAAAGATTTCAACTCACACACGTCAACTACCATCAGCCAAAGGTCTACAAACAATAAATGCTGAAGGGGTTTTAGAGAACTGTGTACCCTCTAGCTGCTGGTGAGATGTAAAGTGGCAAGATCCAATAGTGAGAACAGAAAGGAGCTGTGTTTAAAAGTAAAAATAGAGCCAGCATTCCATTCAGCAGGCCCACCGCTGAACCTCTCACCTGAAAATACCAGAGCCGAGAAGGCACAGACTGCAACAGCTTCACTGCAGGATTTTTCACAATAGCCAAGACACGGAAGCAACCAAAATGTCCATCAATGGATGAATGGATAAAGAAGTGGTCCATGTATATAATGGAATATTAGCCATGGAAAACAGTGAAACACTGCTCGTTGAGGCACCATTTATGAGCCTAGATATAATCTCAGAACATGCCGTAAGTCAGAAAGTAAAAGACATATAGTATGATATCACTTATAGGCGTTATCTAACAACTGACAAAAATGATAGCATTTTCACAGAGAAAGAAACTCACAGACTTAGGAAACAAACTATTCTTATGTAAATGGAAAGGTGGGTGGTATGGAAAATTAAGATTAGGGTTACCATATGTGTACATATACCTACTAAATACATTTATCAAAGAGACCGACCATATAGCAAGGGAGGTCAATGGAGCACTCTGCAATAATTTACATGGGAAGAGTATCTGTACATGAATATATTACATATATGAGTGTGTGTGTGTGTGTGTGTGTGTGTGTATGTAATGTACAAATGAACCAGATTGTATACACCTAGGACAAACAATATTCTAAATATTACCTCGATTTAAAAAGACTAAAAAATCGAACAAGAAATAATGGAATATTAACTTATGGGATTTTTTCCTAGCACATTCCATTCTAATTTACAACCTGGGAACACAACTTCCAGAAATGTTGTGCTGCCCTAGAAACCAGTTTTGGGAACGGAGAAATGCTGCCGCCTTGTGGCCGTTTCCCCCAACAGCACCTTTAAAGCCAGTAGTAGTGGTCACTAAATATTCACACTCATTACAAGCCTGTAAATGTCACCTGTTCTCAAAAAAATCCTGGGGTCAAAAATCGACGAAAAATTCAAAACAGGGCAGCCTTCCCAGAAGACCACTTCAAGTGGTTTATTGTACTCACAGTTTTTTTCTGTTTTCGTTTAACAGAAAGAAAACAAAGCATGGAAAAATGCTGAACATTAGGAATTATTAAAGACATGCAAATCCAAGTTACAAAATCCTATCAGCTCACACCAGTCATAATGGCCATCAGCAAAAATTCTGCAAACAATAAATGCTGAAGGGGTTGTGGAGAAATGCGCACCCTCGTTTCTAAGTGGGACATGGTAAGAACCAGTAATGAAAACACAAAGGAGGTGCCTTGATAAGGTAAATATTGAGCTACCATTCAATCAAGCATACCCACTGCTGGGCCTATCACCTGAGAGGATGAGAATCCAAAAGACACAGGGTAGCAATCCTGCACTCCAGCAATATTTACCACAGCCAACACTTGGAAGCAACAAAAATGTCTGTCAACAGAGGAAGGCACAAGAAGAAGTGGTCCATGTACACAATGGAATATTACTCCAATTAAAAAAATATATAATTTCAATTTAGAAACCAAACGTAAGTTAGGAGACATCAGCTTTTGGGGGTCTGTCCGGGCACATTCCTCTCTAATATATAACCGAGGAACACCACTGGCAGGAAGGACTCTTTCCGTAATTCCCAGAATGGGGAAAGGAGAAATGCTGCCGCCCAATGGCTGATACCTTCAACAGCAGCTTTAAAATCTGTGCTAATGGTCACTTCATATGCACAAGTACTGGAGGGCTATAAATGAAACCAGCCCTGAAAATGTCTTCAGGGAGGTAATGGCCAAAATATTTCAAAATGTGACACATACTTCAAGAAAACCATTTGAAGAGGTAAGTGCTACTCACAGCTTGAAAAAAAAGAGGACATGCCTGAAAGTTCAATTTCAAGGGATTATGAGATGCATGCAAATCCAACCTCAAAGAGGTGTCAGCTCACACCTGTCAGAATAAACATCAGCAGAAAAACTACAAACAATAAATGCTGAAAGGGTTGTGGACAAGGGCATACCCTCAAATTTAAGTGGAACATAACCTGGTAAGAGCCACTAATGAGAACAGAATGGAGACGCCTTTACAAGGTAAACATTTTGCTACCATATGATCCAACAGGCCCTCTCCTGGGCCTATAACCGAAGAAGACATAGTTGAAAGACACAGGCAGGCAAATGTGCATTTCAGCAGTGTTACAATAACCAAGACATGGAAGCAACCAAAAAGTCCATCAACAGGCGAGTGGACAAAGAAAAACTGGTCCACGTACAGATGGAATATTAGCCAAGGAAAACAATGACACAATGCCATTTGCATTACCATAGATGAGTCTAGAAGTAATCACGCAACTTGTAGTAAGTCAGAAAGCGAAAGACACGTATCCTGTGATATCACTTATAGGTGTTACCTAAAAATTGATACCAGTGAAGATATTTCCACAGAGAAAGGCAATCACAGATTCATTAAACAAACTTATGGTTCACCAATGGAAAGGTGTGAGGATTGGATACATTAGGATGTCAGAGTTAACAGAGATATACAAACACAGGTGAAGTATATAATCACCAAAGACCTACGGAATACCAAGAGAAGACTACTCAACATTGTGTCATAACCTAAAATGGGAAAAGGATCCAAAGAAGAAAAGAGATAGGTATATGTGGAAAACAACCACATCTTGCACACCTAAAACAAGCAAAACTTTGTAATCACACTTGCTGTGATAAACAATGAAAATTAAATTTAAAAGAAGAACAATATTTAGTGAGATATAAACTTAAGGGGCTTTTTCCTGGCCCATTCCATTCTAATTTGCAACCTAGAACAGGACTTCCATTGAGGCTCTGTTTCCCTAGTAACCAGATTTGGTTAATGAGAACTGCTGCCGCCTTGTGGCCGTTTCACACAACAGCAGCTCTAACTGCAGCTGTAATGGTTACTTGATAGTCAAAATAATTGCAGGCCTGTAAATGACACCTGTCCTCAAAACAATCCTTCGGTCGTAAATCGAGCAAAAATCTCAAAAGACATCCATATTTCAAAACGACAATTTCAAGAGGCATATTTTATGCACACTTTATATTCTGTCTCTTTTTTGGTTATAGAAAAAGGCATGGAAAAACGCTCAACGTCAGGAATTAATAAAGCCATGCAAATCCGGTCTAGAAACACGTTCACCTCACAGCCGTCAGAAGGATCATCAGCAAAAAAGTCTACATAGTATAAATGCTGAAGGGGTTTTAGAGAACTGTGTACCCTCTAGCTGCTGATGGGATGTAACCTGGTAACAGCCAGTACAGAGAACAAAATGGAGGTGTGTTTAAAGGTAAAACTTGAGCTACTATGTGATCAGGTAGGCCCACTGATGGGCCTATCCGCTGAGTAGACCTGAATCAAAAAGACACAGGCTGGCAATCCTTCACTGCAGCAACATGTACCATAGCCAAGAGCTGGAAGAAACCAAAATGTCCATCAACAGAAAAATGCACCAAGAAGAAGTGGTCCATGTACACAATGGAATATTAGCCATGGAAAAGCATGGAACAATGCCGTTGCCACCACCATAGAAGGATCTAGAGATAATCACCCTACCTGAAGTAAGAAAGAAAACGAAAGACAGATATCCTATTACATCACTTATAGGTGTTACCTAAAAATTGATACCCATGAAATAATTTCCAAGAGAAGGACACTCATAGATTCAGAAAACCAAATTATGTTTAACCAAATGGAAAGGTGTAAGGAATGTATGAATTAGGATATGGGGGTTAACAGACATGTAGTAATACATATGAAATATATAATCACAAAATACCTATGGAATGCTAAAAGAGGTGTACTCAACACTCTGTAGTAACCTACACGGGAAAGGATCCAAAGATGAATAGATCAATACATTGATATAATGAACCAGATTCCATACACCTAGAAAAAACACAGTATTTTTATCCAATTTGCTGTGATAATAAATAAAAATTAAATGTAAAAAACAAACAAGAAGGAAGGAGATATAAGCTCTTGGGAGTTTGCCGTGGCACATTCTGCTCTAATTTGCAGCTTACAAACACGATTTCCAGGAAACCTCTGTTGCCCAAAAACCCAGAGTTGGAAATGTAGAAATGCTGCCGCCTTGTGGCCCTTTCCCACAAGAGCGGCTTTAAAACCACAGCTAACGGTCACTTAACATTCACAAGGACTCAGGACAGTAAAGGACAACTACCCTCAAAAATTCACAACTGGCAAAATTTTCAAGGAGATAGTAGGAAGAGGTAAATTTTACTCATTATTTTTCTAAAAACAAGGAAAATGGATAAAAGCTCAACAACATAAATTTTTAAACTCATGCAAACCTAGCCTACAAAAAGATTTCAACTCACACACGTCAACTACCATCAGCCAAAGGTCTACAAACAATAAATGCTGAAGGGGTTTTAGAGAACTGTGTACCCTCTAGCTGCTGGTGAGATGTAAAGTGGTAAGAGCCAATAGTGAGAACAGAAAGGAGCTGTGTTTAAAAGTAAAAATTGAGCCAGCATTCCATTCAGCAGGCCCACCGCTGAACCTCTCACCTGAAAATACCAGAGCCGAGAAGGCACAGACTGCAACAGCTTCACTGCAGGATTTTTCACAATAGCCAAGACACGGAAGCAACCAAAATGTCCATCAATGGATGAATGGATAAAGAAGTGGTCCATGTACATAATGGAATATTAGCCATGGAAAACAGTGAAACACTGCTCGTTGAGGCACCATTTATGAGCCTAGATATAATCTCAGAACATGCCGTAAGTCAGAAAGAAAAAGACATATAGTATGATATCACTTATAGGCGTTATCTAACAACTGACAAAAATGATAGCATTTTCACAGAGAAAGAAACTCACAGACTTAGAAAACAAACTATTCTTATGTAAATGGAAAGGTGGGCGGTATGGAAAATTAAGATTAGGGTTACCATATGTGTACATATACCTACTAAATACATTTATCAAAGAGACCGACCATATAGCAAGGGAGGTCAATGGAGCACTCTGCAATAATTTACATGGGAAGAGTATCTGTACATGAATATATTACATATATGTGTGTGTGTGTGTGTGTGTGTGTGTATGTAATGTACAAATGAACCAGATTGTATACACCTAGGACAAACAATATTCTAAATATTACCTCGATTTAAAAAGACTAAAAAATCGAACAAGAAACAATGGAACATTAACTTATGGGATTTTTTCCTAGCACATTCCATTCTAATTTACAACCTGGGAACACAACTTCCAGAAATGTTGTGCTGCCCTAGAAACCAGTTTTGGGAACGGAGAAATGCTGCCGCCTTGTGGCCGTTTCCCCCAACATCCCCTTTAAAGCCAGTAGTAGTGGTCACTAAATATTCACACTCATTACAAGCCTGTAAATGTCACCTGTTCTCAAAAAAATCCTGGGGTCAAAAATCGACGAAAAATTCAAAACAGGGCAGCCTTCCCAGAAGACCACTTCAAGTGGTTTATTGTACTCACAGTTTTTTTCTGTTTTCGTTTAACAGAAAGAAAACAAAGCATGGAAAAATGCTGAACATTAGGAATTATTAAAGACATGCAAATCCAAGTTACAAAAACCTATCAGCTCACACCAGTCATAATGGCCATCAGCAAAAATTCTGCAAACAATAAATGCTGAAGGGGTTGTGGAGAAATGCGCACCCTCGTTTCTAAGTGGGACATGGTAAGAACCAGTAATGAAAACACAAAGGAGGTGCCTTGATAAGGTAAATATTGAGCTACCATTCAATCAAGCATACCCACTGCTGGGCCTATCACCTGAGAGGATGAGAATCCAAAAGACACAGGGTGGCAATCCTGCACTCCAGCAATATTTACCACAGCCAACACTTGG
Source organism: Orcinus orca (assembly GCF_937001465.1). Lineage (NCBI taxonomy): Eukaryota > Metazoa > Chordata > Mammalia > Artiodactyla > Delphinidae > Orcinus > Orcinus orca. The sequence goes on along the minus strand of NC_064561.1, from coordinate 47,114,859 downwards.
AAGCAACAAAAATGTCTGTCAACAGAGGAAGGCACAAGAAGAAGTGGTCCATGTACACAATGGAATATTACTCCAATTAAAAAAATATATAATTTCAATTTAGAAACCAAACGTAAGTTAGGAGACATCAGCTTTTGGGGGTCTGTCCGGGCACATTCCTCTCTAATATATAACCGAGGAACACCACTGGCAGGAGGGACTCTTTCCGTAATTCCCAGAATGGGGAAAGGAGAAATGCTGCCGCCCAATGGCTGATACCTTCAACAGCAGCTTTAAAATCTGTGCTAATGGTCACTTCATATGCACAAGTACTGGAGGGCTGTAAATGAAACCAGCCCTGAAAATGTCTTCAGGGAGGTAATGGCCAAAATATTTCAAAATGTGACACATACTTCAAGAAAACCATTTGAAGAGGTAAGCGCTACTCACAGCTTGAAAAAAAAGAGGACATGCCTGAAAGTTCAATTTCAAGGGATTATGAGATGCATGCAAATCCAACCTCAAAGAGGTGTCAGCTCACACCTGTCAGAATAAACATCAGCAGAAAAACTACAAACAATAAATGCTGAAAGGGTTGTGGACAAGGGCATACCCTCAAATTTAAGTGGAACATAACCTGGTAAGAGCCACTAATGAGAACAGAATGGAGACGCCTTTACAAGGTAAACATTTTGCTACCATATGAACCAACAGGCTCTCTCCTGGGCCTATAACCGAAGAAGACATAGTTGAAAGACACAGGCAGGCAAATGTGCATTTCAGCAGTGTTACAATAACCAAGACATGGAAGCAACCAAAAAGTCCATCAGCAGGCGAGTGGACAAAGACAAACTGGTCCACGTACAGATGGAATATTAGCCAAGGAAAACAATGACACAATGCCATTTGCATCACCATAGATGAGTCTAGAAGTAATCACGCAACTTGTAGTAAGTCAGAAAGCGAAAGACACGTATCCTGTGATATCACTTATACGTGTTACCTAAAAATTGATACCAGTGAAGATATTTCCACAGAGAAAGGCAATCACAGATTCATTAAACAAACTTATGGTCCACCAATGGAAAGGTGTGAGGATTGGATACATTAGGATGTCAGAGTTAACAGAGATATACAAACACAGGTGAAGTATATAATCACCAAAGACCTACGGAATACCAAGAGAAGACTACTCAACATTGTGTCATAACCTAAAATGGGAAAAGGATCCAAAGAAGAAAAGAGATAGGTATATGTGGAAAACAACCACATCTTGCACACCTAAAACAAGCAAAACTTTGTAATCACACTTGCTGTGATAAACAATGAAAATTAAATTTAAAAGAAGAACAATATTTAGTGAGATATAAACTTAAGGGGCTTTTTCCTGGCCCATTCCATTCTAATTTGCAACCTAGAACAGGACTTCCATTGAGGCTCTGTTTCCCTAGTAACCAGATTTGGTTAATGAGAACTGCTGCCGCCTTGTGGCCGTTTCACACAACAGCAGCTCTAACTGCAGCTGTAATGGTTACTTGATAGTCAAAATAATTGCAGGCCTGTAAATGACACCTGTCCTCAAAACAATCCTTCGGTCGTAAATCGAGCAAAAATCTCAAAAGACATCCATATTTCAAAACGACAATTTCAAGAGGCATATTTTATGCACACTTTATATTCTGTCTCTTTTTTGGTTATAGAAAAAGGCATGGAAAAACGCTCAACGTCAGGAATTAATAAAGCCATGCAAATCCGGTCTAGAAACACGTTCACCTCACAGCCGTCAGAAGGATCATCAGCAAAAAAGTCTACATAGTATAAATGCTGAAGGGGTTTTAGAGAACTGTGTACCCTCTAGCTGCTGATGGGATGTAACCTGGTAACAGCCAGTACAGAGAACAAAATGGAGGTGTGTTTAAAGGTAAAACTTGAGCTACTATGTGATCAGGTAGGCCCACTGATGGGCCTATCCGCTGAGTAGACCTGAATCAAAAAGACACAGGCTGGCAATCCTTCACTGCAGCAACATGTACCATAGCCAAGAGCTGGAAGAAACCAAAATGTCCATCAACAGAAAAATGCACCAAGAAGAAGTGGTCCATGTACACAATGGAATATTAGCCATGGAAAAGCATGGAACAATGCCGTTGCCACCACCATAGAAGGATCTAGAGATAATCACCCTACCTGAAGTAAGAAAGAAAACGAAAGACAGATATCCTATTACATCACTTATAGGTGTTACCTAAAAATTGATACCCATGAAATAATTTCCAAGAGAAGGACACTCATAGATTCAGAAAACCAAATTATGTTTAACCAAATGGAAAGGTGTAAGGAATGTATGAATTAGGATATGGGGGTTAACAGACATGTAGTAATACATATGAAATATATAATCACAAAATACCTATGGAATGCTAAAAGAGGTGTACTCAACACTCTGTAGTAACCTACACGGGAAAGGATCCAAAGATGAATAGATCAATACATTGATATAATGAACCAGATTCCATACACCTAGAAAAAACACAGTATTTTTATCCAATTTGCTGTGATAATAAATAAAAATTAAATGTAAAAAACAAACAAGAAGGAAGGAGATATAAGCTCCTGGGAGTTTGCCGTGGCACATTCTGCTCTAATTTGCAGCTTACAAACACGATTTCCAGGAAACCTCTGTTGCCCAAAAACCCAGAGTTGGAAATGTAGAAATGCTGCCGCCTTGTGGCCGTTTCCCACAAGAGCGGCTTTAAAACCACAGCTAACGGTCACTTAACATTCACAAGGACTCAGGACAGTAAAGGACAACTACCCTGAAAAATTCACAACTGGCAAAATTTTCAAGGAGATAGTAGGAAGAGGTAAATTTTACTCATTATTTTTCTAAAAACAAGGAAAATGGATAAAAGCTCAACAACATAAATTTTTAAACTCATGCAAATCTAGCCTACAAAAAGATTTCAACTCACACACGGCAACTACCATCAGCCAAAGGTCTACAAACAATAAATGCTGAAGGGGTTTTAGAGAACTGTGTACCCTCTAGCTGCTGGTGAGATGTAAAGTGGTAAGAGCCAATAGTGAGAACAGAAAGGAGCTGTGTTTAAAAGTAAAAATTGAGCCAGCATTCCATTCAGCAGGCCCACCGCTGAACCTCTCACCTGAAAATACCAGAGCCGAGAAGGCACAGACTGCAACAGCTTCACTGCAGGATTTTTCACAATAGCCAAGACACGGAAGCAACCAAAATGTCCATCAATGGATGAATGGATAAAGAAGTGGTCCATGTACATAATGGAATATTAGCCATGGAAAACAGTGAAACACTGCTCGTTGAGGCACCATTTATGAGCCTAGATATAATCTCAGAACATGCCGTAAGTCAGAAAGAAAAAGACATATAGTATGATATCACTTATAGGCGTTATCTAACAACTGACAAAAATGATAGCATTTTCACAGAGAAAGAAACTCACAGACTTAGAAAACAAACTATTCTTATGTAAATGGAAAGGTGGGCGGTATGGAAAATTAAGATTAGGGTTACCATATGTGTACATATACCTACTAAATACATTTATCAAAGAGACCGACCATATAGCAAGGGAGGTCAATGGAGCACTCTGCAATAATTTACATGGGAAGAGTATCTGTACATGAATATATTACATATATGTGTGTGTGTGTGTGTGTGTGTGTGTGTATGTAATGTACAAATGAACCAGATTGTATACACCTAGGACAAACAATATTCTAAATATTACCTCGATTTAAAAAGACTAAAAAATCGAACAAGAAATAATGGAACATTAACTTATGGGATTTTTTCCTAGCACATTCCATTCTAATTTACAACCTGGGAACACGACTTCCAGAAATGTTGTGCTGCCCTAGAAACCAGTTTTGGGAATGGAGAAATGCTGCCGCCTTGTGGCCGTTTCCCCCAACAGCACCTTTAAAGCCAGTAGTAGTGGTCACTAAATATTCACACTCATTACAAGCCTGTAAATGTCACCTGTTCTCAAAAAAATCCTGGGGTCAAAAATCGACGAAAAATTCAAAACAGGGCAGCCTTCCCAGAAGACCACTTCAAGTGGTTTATTGTACTCACAGTTTTTTTCTGCTTTCGTTTAACAGAAAGAAAACAAAGCATGGAAAAATGCTGAACATTAGGAATTATTAAAGACATGCAAATCCAAGTTACAAAAACCTATCAGCTCACACCAGTCATAATGGCCATCAGCAAAAATTCTGCAAACAATAAATGCTGAAGGGGTTGTGGAGAAATGCGCACCCTCGTTTCTAAGTGGGACATGGTAAGAACCAGTAATGAAAACACAAAGGAGGTGCCTTGATAAGGTAAATATTGAGCTACCATTCAATCAAGCATACCCACTGCTGGGCCTATCACCTGAGAGGATGAGAATCCAAAAGACACAGGGTGGCAATCCTGCACTCCAGCAATATTTACCACAGCCAACACTTGGAAGCAACAAAAATGTCTGTCAACAGAGGAAGGCACAAGAAGAAGTGGTCCATGTACACAATGGAATATTACTCCAATTAAAAAAATATATAATTTCAATTTAGAAACCAAACGTAAGTTAGGAGACATCAGCTTTTGGGGGTCTGTCCGGGCACATTCCTCTCTAATATATAACCGAGGAACACCACTGGCAGGAGGGACTCTTTCCGTAATTCCCAGAATGGGGAAAGGAGAAATGCTGCCGCCCAATGGCTGATACCTTCAACAGCAGCTTTAAAATCTGTGCTAATGGTCACTTCATATGCACAAGTACTGGAGGGCTGTAAATGAAACCAGCCCTGAAAATGTCTTCAGGGAGGTAATGGCCAAAATATTTCAAAATGTGACACATACTTCAAGAAAACCATTTGAAGAGGTAAGCGCTACTCACAGCTTGAAAAAAAAGAGGACATGCCTGAAAGTTCAATTTCAAGGGATTATGAGATGCATGCAAATCCAACCTCAAAGAGGTGTCAGCTCACACCTGTCAGAATAAACATCAGCAGAAAAACTACAAACAATAAATGCTGAAAGGGTTGTGGACAAGGGCATACCCTCAAATTTAAGTGAGGGTAAGAGCCACTAATGAGAACAGAATGGAGACGCCTTTACAAGGTAAACATTTTGCTACCATATGAACCAACAGGCCCTCTCCTGGGCCTATAACCGAAGAAGACATAGTTGAAAGACACAGGCAGGCAAATGTGCATTTCAGCAGTGTTACAATAACCAAGACATGGAAGCAACCAAAAAGTCCATCAACAGGCGAGTGGACAAAGACAAACTGGTCCACATACAGATGGAATATTCGCCAAGGAAAACAATGACACAATGCCATTTGCATCACCATAGATGAGTCTAGAAATAATCACGCAACTTGTAGTAAGTCAGAAAGCGAAAGACACGTATCCTGTGATATCACTTATAGGTGTTACCTAAAAATTGATACCAGTGAAGATATTTCCACAGAGAAAGGCAATCACAGATTCATTAAACAAACTTATGGTTCACCAATGGAAAGGTGTGAGGATTGGATACATTAGGATGTCAGAGTTAACAGAGATATACAAACACAGGTGAAGTATATAATCACCAAAGACCTACGGAATACCAAGAGAAGACTACTCAACATTGTGTCATAACCTAAAATGGGAAAAGGATCCAAAGAAGAAAAGAGATAGGTATATGTGGAAAACAACCACATCTTGCACACCTAAAACAAGCAAAACTTTGTAATCACACTTGCTGTGATAAACAATGAAAATTAAATTTAAAAGAAGAACAATATTTAGTGAGATATAAACTTAAGGGGCTTTTTCCTGGCCCATTCCATTCTAATTTGCAACCTAGAACAGGACTTCCATTGAGGCTCTGTTTCCCTAGTAACCAGATTTGGTTAATGAGAACTGCTGCCGCCTTGTGGCCGTTTCACACAACAGCAGCTCTAACTGCAGCTGTAATGGTTACTTGATAGTCAAAATAATTGCAGGCCTGTAAATGACACCTGTCCTCAAAACAATCCTTCGGTCGTAAATCGAGCAAAAATCTCAAAAGACATCCATATTTCAAAACGACAATTTCAAGAGGCATATTTTATGCACACTTTATATTCTGTCTCTTTTTTGGTTATAGAAAAAGGCATGGAAAAACGCTCAACGTCAGGAATTAATAAAGCCATGCAAATCCGGTCTAGAAACACGTTCACCTCACAGCCGTCAGAAGGATCATCAGCAAAAAAGTCTACATAGTATAAATGCTGAAGGGGTTTTAGAGAACTGTGTACCCTCTAGCTGCTGATGGGATGTAACCTGGTAACAGCCAGTACAGAGAACAAAATGGAGGTGTGTTTAAAGGTAAAACTTGAGCTACTATGTGATCAGGTAGGCCCACTGATGGGCCTATCCGCTGAGTAGACCTGAATCAAAAAGACACAGGCTGGCAATCCTTCACTGCAGCAACATGTACCATAGCCAAGAGCTGGAAGAAACCAAAATGTCCATCAACAGAAAAATGCACGAAGAAGAAGTGGTCCATGTACACAATGGAATATTAGCCATGGAAAAGCATGGAACAATGCCGTTGCCACCACCATAGAAGGATCTAGAGATAATCACCCTACCTGAAGTAAGAAAGAAAACGAAAGACAGATATCCTATTACATCACTTATAGGTGTTACCTAAAAATTGATACCCATGAAATAATTTCCAAGAGAAGGACACTCATAGATTCAGAAAACCAAATTATGTTTAACCAAATGGAAAGGTGTAAGGAATGTATGAATTAGGATATGGGGGTTAACAGACATGTAGTAATACATATGAAATATATAATCACAAAATACCTATGGAATGCTAAAAGAGGTGTACTCAACACTCTGTAGTAACCTACACGGGAAAGGATCCAAAGATGAATAGATCAATACATTGATATAATGAACCAGATTCCATACACCTAGAAAAAACACAGTATTTTTATCCAATTTGCTGTGATAATAAATAAAAATTAAATGTAAAAAACAAACAAGAAGGAAGGAGATATAAGCTCCTGGGAGTTTGCCGTGGCACATTCTGCTCTAATTTGCAGCTTACAAACACGATTTCCAGGAAACCTCTGTTGCCCAAAAACCCAGAGTTGGAAATGTAGAAATGCTGCCGCCTTGTGGCCCTTTCCCACAAGAGCGGCTTTAAAACCACAGCTAACGGTCACTTAACATTCACAAGGACTCAGGACAGTAAAGGACAACTACCCTGAAAAATTCACAACTGGCAAAATTTTCAAGGAGATAGTAGGAAGAGGTAAATTTTACTCATTATTTTTCTAAAAACAAGGAAAATGGATAAAAGCTCAACAACATAAATTTTTAAACTCATGCAAATCTAGCCTACAAAAAGATTTCAACTCACACACGTCAACTACCATCAGCCAAAGGTCTACAAACAATAAATGCTGAAGGGGTTTTAGAGAACTGTGTACCCTCTAGCTGCTGGTGAGATGTAAAGTGGTAAGAGCCAATAGTGAGAACAGAAAGGAGCTGTGTTTAAAAGTAAAAATTGAGCCAGCATTCCATTCAGCAGGCCCACCGCTGAACCTCTCACCTGAAAATACCAGAGCCGAGAAGGCACAGACTGCAACAGCTTCACTGCAGGATTTTTCACAATAGCCAAGACACGGAAGCAACCAAAATGTCCATCAATGGATGAATGGATAAAGAAGTGGTCCATGTACATAATGGAATATTAGCCATGGAAAACAGTGAAACACTGCTCGTTGAGGCACCATTTATGAGCCTAGATATAATCTCAGAACATGCCGTAAGTCAGAAAGAAAAAGACATATAGTATGATATCACTTATAGGCGTTATCTAACAACTGACAAAAATGATAGCATTTTCACAGAGAAAGAAACTCACAGACTTAGAAAACAAACTATTCTTATGTAAATGGAAAGGTGGGCGGTATGGAAAATTAAGATTAGGGTTACCATATGTGTACATATACCTACTAAATACATTTATCAAAGAGACCGACCATATAGCAAGGGAGGTCAATGGAGCACTCTGCAATAATTTACATGGGAAGAGTATCTGTACATGAATATATTACATATATGTGTGTGTGTGTGTGTGTGTGTGTATGTAATGTACAAATGAACCAGATTGTATACACCTAGGACAAACAATATTCTAAATATTACCTCGATTTAAAAAGACTAAAAAATCGAACAAGAAATAATGGAACATTAACTTATGGGATTTTTTCCTAGCACATTCCATTCTAATTTACAACCTGGGAACACAACTTCCAGAAATGTTGTGCTGCCCTAGAAACCAGTTTTGGGAACGGAGAAATGCTGCCGCCTTGTGGCCGTTTCCCCCAACAGCACCTTTAAAGCCAGTAGTAGTGGTCACTAAATATTCACACTCATTACAAGCCTGTAAATGTCACCTGTTCTCAAAAAAATCCTGGGGTCAAAAATCGACGAAAAATTCAAAACAGGGCAGCCTTCCCAGAAGACCACTTCAAGTGGTTTATTGTACTCACAGTTTTTTTCTGTTTTCGTTTAACAGAAAGAAAACAAAGCATGGAAAAATGCTGAACATTAGGAATTATTAAAGACATGCAAATCCAAGTTACAAAAACCTATCAGCTCACACCAGTCATAATGGCCATCAGCAAAAATTCTGCAAACAATAAATGCTGAAGGGGTTGTGGAGAAATGCGCACCCTCGTTTCTAAGTGGGACATGGTAAGAACCAGTAATGAAAACACAAAGGAGGTGCCTTGATAAGGTAAATATCGAGCTACCATTCAATCAAGCATACCCACTGCTGGGCCTATCACCTGAGAGGATGAGAATCCAAAAGACACAGGGTGGCAATCCTGCACTCCAGCAATATTTACCACAGCCAACACTTGGAAGCAACAAAAATGTCTGTCAACAGAGGAAGGCACAAGAAGAAGTGGTCCATGTACACAATGGAATATTACTCCAATTAAAAAAATATATAATTTCAATTTAGAAACCAAACGTAAGTTAGGAGACATCAGCTTTTGGGGGTCTGTCCGGGCACATTCCTCTCTAATATATAACCGAGGAACACCACTGGCAGGAGGGACTCTTTCCGTAATTCCCAGAATGGGGAAAGGAGAAATGCTGCCGCCCAATGGCTGATACCTTCAACAGCAGCTTTAAAATCTGTGCTAATGGTCACTTCATATGCACAAGTACTGGAGGGCTGTAAATGAAACCAGCCCTGAAAATGTCTTCAGGGAGGTAATGGCCAAAATATTTCAAAATGTGACACATACTTCAAGAAAACCATTTGAAGAGGTAAGCGCTACTCACAGCTTGAAAAAAAAGAGGACATGCCTGAAAGTTCAATTTCAAGGGATTATGAGATGCATGCAAATCCAACCTCAAAGAGGTGTCAGCTCACACCTGTCAGAATAAACATCAGCAGAAAAACTACAAACAATAAATGCTGAAAGGGTTGTGGACAAGGGCATACCCTCAAATTTAAGTGAGGGTAAGAGCCACTAATGAGAACAGAATGGAGACGCCTTTACAAGGTAAACATTTTGCTACCATATGAACCAACAGGCCCTCTCCTGGGCCTATAACCGAAGAAGACATAGTTGAAAGACACAGGCAGGCAAATGTGCATTTCAGCAGTGTTACAATAACCAAGACATGGAAGCAACCAAAAAGTCCATCAACAGGCGAGTGGACAAAGACAAACTGGTCCACATACAGATGGAATATTCGCCAAGGAAAACAATGACACAATGCCATTTGCATCACCATAGATGAGTCTAGAAATAATCACGCAACTTGTAGTAAGTCAGAAAGCGAAAGACACGTATCCTGTGATATCACTTATAGGTGTTACCTAAAAATTGATACCAGTGAAGATATTTCCACAGAGAAAGGCAATCACAGATTCATTAAACAAACTTATGGTTCACCAATGGAAAGGTGTGAGGATTGGATACATTAGGATGTCAGAGTTAACAGAGATATACAAACACAGGTGAAGTATATAATCACCAAAGACCTACAGAATACCAAGAGAAGACTACTCAACATTGTGTCATAACCTAAAATGGGAAAAGGATCCAAAGAAGAAAAGAGATAGGTATATGTGGAAAACAACCACATCTTGCACACCTAAAACAAGCAAAACTTTGTAATCACACTTGCTGTGATAAACAATGAAAATTAAATTTAAAAGAAGAACAATATTTAGTGAGATATAAACTTAAGGGGCTTTTTCCTGGCCCATTCCATTCTAATTTGCAACCTAGAACAGGACTTCCATTGAGGCTCTGTTTCCCTAGTAACCAGATTTGGTTAATGAGAACTGCTGCCGCCTTGTGGCCGTTTCACACAACAGCAGCTCTAACTGCAGCTGTAATGGTTACTTGATAGTCAAAATAATTGCAGGCCTGTAAATGACACCTGTCCTCAAAACAATCCTTTGGTCGTAAATCGAGCAAAAATCTCAAAAGACATCCATATTTCAAAACGACAATTTCAAGAGGCATATTTTATGCACACTTTATATTCTGTCTCTTTTTTGGTTATAGAAAAAGGCATGGAAAAACGCTCAACGTCAGGAATTAATAAAGCCATGCAAATCCGGTCTAGAAACACGTTCACCTCACAGCCGTCAGAAGGATCATCAGCAAAAAAGTCTACATAGTATAAATGCTGAAGGGGTTTTAGAGAACTGTGTACCCTCTAGCTGCTGATGGGATGTAACCTGGTAACAGCCAGTACAGAGAACAAAATGGAGGTGTGTTTAAAGGTAAAACTTGAGCTACTATGTGATCAGGTAGGCCCACTGATGGGCCTATCCGCTGAGTAGACCTGAATCAAAAAGACACAGGCTGGCAATCCTTCACTGCAGCAACATGTACCATAGCCAAGAGCTGGAAGAAACCAAAATGTCCATCAACAGAAAAATGCACCAAGAAGAAGTGGTCCATGTACACAATGGAATATTAGCCATGGAAAAGCATGGAACAATGCCGTTGCCACCACCATAGAAGGATCTAGAGATAATCACCCTACCTGAAGTAAGAAAGAAAACGAAAGACAGATATCCTATTACATCACTTATAGGTGTTACCTAAAAATTGATACCCATGAAATAATTTCCAAGAGAAGGACACTCATAGATTCAGAAAACCAAATTATGTTTAACCAAATGGAAAGGTGTAAGGAATGTATGAATTAGGATATGGGGGTTAACAGACATGTAGTAATACATATGAAATATATAATCACAAAATACCTATGGAATGCTAAAAGAGGTGTACTCAACACTCTGTAGTAACCTACACGGGAAAGGATCCAAAGATGAATAGATCAATACATTGATATAATGAACCAGATTCCATACACCTAGAAAAAACACAGTATTTTTATCCAATTTGCTGTGATAATAAATAAAAATTAAATGTAAAAAACAAACAAGAAGGAAGGAGATATAAGCTCTTGGGAGTTTGCCGTGGCACATTCTGCTCTAATTTGCAGCTTACAAACACGATTTCCAGGAAACCTCTGTTGCCCAAAAACCCAGAGTTGGAAATGTAGAAATGCTGCCGCCTTGTGGCCCTTTCCCACAAGAGCGGCTTTAAAACCACAGCTAACGGTCACTTAACATTCACAAGGACTCAGGACAGTAAAGGACAACTACCCTGAAAAATTCACAACTGGCAAAATTTTCAAGGAGATAGTAGGAAGAGGTAAATTTTACTCATTATTTTTCTAAAAACAAGGAAAATGGATAAAAGCTCAACAACATAAATTTTTAAACTCATGCAAATCTAGCCTACAAAAAGATTTCAACTCACACACGTCAACTACCATCAGCCAAAGGTCTACAAACAATAAATGCTGAAGGGGTTTTAGAGAACTGTGTACCCTCTAGCTGCTGGTGAGATGTAAAGTGGCAAGATCCAATAGTGAGAACAGAAAGGAGCTGTGTTTAAAAGTAAAAATAGAGCCAGCATTCCATTCAGCAGGCCCACCGCTGAACCTCTCACCTGAAAATACCAGAGCCGAGAAGGCACAGACTGCAACAGCTTCACTGCAGGATTTTTCACAGTAGCCAAGACACGGAAGCAACCAAAATGTCCATCAATGGATGAATGGATAAAGAAGTGGTCCATGTACATAATGGAATATTAGCCATGGAAAACAGTGAAACACTGCTCGTTGAGGCACCATTTATGAGCCTAGATATAATCTCAGAACATGCCGTAAGTCAGAAAGAAAAAGACATATAGTATGATATCACTTATAGGCGTTATCTAACAACTGACAAAAATGATAGCATTTTCACAGAGAAAGAAACTCACAGACTTAGAAAACAAACTATTCTTATGTAAATGGAAAGGTGGGCGGTATGGAAAATTAAGATTAGGGTTACCATATGTGTACATATACCTACTAAATACATTTATCAAAGAGACCGACCATATAGCAAGGGAGGTCAATGGAGCACTCTGCAATAATTTACATGGGAAGAGTATCTGTACATGAATATATTACATATATGTGTGTGTGTGTGTGTGTGTGTGTATGTAATGTACAAATGAACCAGATTGTATACACCTAGGACAAACAATATTCTAAATATTACCTCGATTTAAAAAGACTAAAAAATCGAACAAGAAATAATGGAACATTAACTTATGGGATTTTTTCCTAGCACATTCCATTCTAATTTACAACCTGGGAACACAACTTCCAGAAATGTTGTGCTGCCCTAGAAACCAGTTTTGGGAACGGAGAAATGCTGCCGCCTTGTGGCCGTTTCCCCCAACAGCACCTTTAAAGCCAGTAGTAGTGGTCACTAAATATTCACACTCATTACAAGCCTGTAAATGTCACCTGTTCTCAAAAAAATCCTGGGGTCAAAAATCGACGAAAAATTCAAAACAGGGCAGCCTTCCCAGAAGACCACTTCAAGTGGTTTATTGTACTCACAGTTTTTTTCTGTTTTCGTTTAACAGAAAGAAAACAAAGCACGGAAAAATGCTGAACATTAGGAATTATTAAAGACATGCAAATCCAAGTTACAAAAACCTATCAGCTCACACCAGTCATAATGGCCATCAGCAAAAATTCTGCAAACAATAAATGCTGAAGGGGTTGTGGAGAAATGCGCACCCTCGTTTCTAAGTGGGACATGGTAAGAACCAGTAATGAAAACACAAAGGAGGTGCCTTGATAAGGTAAATATCGAGCTACCATTCAATCAAGCATACCCACTGCTGGGCCTATCACCTGAGAGGATGAGAATCCAAAAGACACAGGGTGGCAATCCTGCACTCCAGCAATATTTACCACAGCCAACACTTGGAAGCAACAAAAATGTCTGTCAACAGAGGAAGGCACAAGAAGAAGTGGTCCATGTACACAATGGAATATTACTCCAATTAAAAAAATATATAATTTCAATTTAGAAACCAAACGTAAGTTAGGAGACATCAGCTTTTGGGGGTCTGTCCGGGCACATTCCTCTCTAATATATAACCGAGGAACACCACTGGCAGGAGAGACTCTTTCCGTAATTCCCAGAATGGGGAAAGGAGAAATGCTGCCGCCCAATGGCTGATACCTTCAACAGCAGCTTTAAAATCTGTGCTAATGGTCACTTCATATGCACAAGTACTGGAGGGCTGTAAATGTAACCAGCCCTGAAAATGTCTTCAGGGAGGTAATGGCCAAAATATTTCAAAATGTGACACATACTTCAAGAAAACCATTTGAAGAGGTAAGCGCTACTCACAGCTTGAAAAAAAAGAGGACATGCCTGAAAGTTCAATTTCAAGGGATTATGAGATGCATGCAAATCCAACCTCAAAGAGGTGTCAGCTCACACCTGTCAGAATAAACATCAGCAGAAAAACTACAAACAATAAATGCTGAAAGGGTTGTGGACAAGGGCATACCCTCAAATTTAAGTGAGGGTAAGAGCCACTAATGAGAACAGAATGGAGACGCCTTTACAAGGTAAACATTTTGCTACCATATGAACCAACAGGCTCTCTCCTGGGCCTATAACCGAAGAAGACATAGTTGAAAGACACAGGCAGGCAAATGTGCATTTCAGCAGTGTTACAATAACCAAGACATGGAAGCAACCAAAAAGTCCATCAACAGGCGAGTGGACAAAGACAAACTGGTCCACATACAGATGGAATATTAGCCAAGGAAAACAATGACACAATGCCATTTGCATCACCATAGATGAGTCTAGAAATAATCACACAACTTGTAGTAAGTCAGAAAGCGAAAGACACGTATCCTGTAATATCACTTATAGGTGTTACCTAAAAATTGATACCAGTGAAGATATTTCCACAGAGAAAGGCAATCACAGATTCATTAAACAAACTTATGGTTCACCAATGGAAAGGTGTGAGGATTGGATACATTAGGATGTCAGAGTTAACAGAGATATACAAACACAGGTGAAGTATATAATCACCAAAGACCTACAGAATACCAAGAGAAGACTACTCAACATTGTGTCATAACCTAAAATGGGAAAAGGATCCAAAGAAGAAAAGAGATAGGTATATGTGGAAAACAACCACATCTTGCACACCTAAAACAAGCAAAACTTTGTAATCACACTTGCTGTGATAAACAATGAAAATTAAATTTAAAAGAAGAACAATATTTAGTGAGATATAAACTTAAGGGGCTTTTTCCTGGCCCATTCCATTCTAATTTGCAACCTAGAACAGGACTTCCATTGAGGCTCTGTTTCCCTAGTAACCAGATTTGGTTAATGAGAACTGCTGCCGCCTTGTGGCCGTTTCACACAACAGCAGCTCTAACTGCAGCTGTAATGGTTACTTGATAGTCAAAATAATTGCAGGCCTGTAAATGACACCTGTCCTCAAAACAATCCTTCGGTCGTAAATCGAGCAAAAATCTCAAAAGACATCCATATTTCAAAACGACAATTTCAAGAGGCATATTTTATGCACACTTTATATTCTGTCTCTTTTTTGGTTATAGAAAAAGGCATGGAAAAACGCTCAACGTCAGGAATTAATAAAGCCATGCAAATCCGGTCTAGAAACACGTTCACCTCACAGCCGTCAGAAGGATCATCAGCAAAAAAGTCTACATAGTATAAATGCTGAAGGGGTTTTAGAGAACTGTGTACCCTCTAGCTGCTGATGGGATGTAACCTGGTAACAGCCAGTACAGAGAACAAAATGGAGGTGTGTTTAAAGGTAAAACTTGAGCTACTATGTGATCAGGTAGGCCCACTGATGGGCCTATCCGCTGAGTAGACCTGAATCAAAAAGACACAGGCTGGCAATCCTTCACTGCAGCAACATGTACCATAGCCAAGAGCTGGAAGAAACCAAAATGTCCATCAACAGAAAAATGCACCAAGAAGAAGTGGTCCATGTACACAATGGAATATTAGCCATGGAAAAGCATGGAACAATGCCGTTGCCACCACCATAGAAGGATCTAGAGATAATCACCCTACCTGAAGTAAGAAAGAAAACGAAAGACAGATATCCTATTACATCACTTATAGGTGTTACCTAAAAATTGATACCCATGAAATAATTTCCAAGAGAAGGACACTCATAGATTCAGAAAACCAAATTATGTTTAACCAAATGGAAAGGTGTAAGGAATGTATGAATTAGGATATGGGGGTTAACAGACATGTAGTAATACATATGAAATATATAATCACAAAATACCTATGGAATGCTAAAAGAGGTGTACTCAACACTCTGTAGTAACCTACACGGGAAAGGATCCAAAGATGAATAGATCAATACATTGATATAATGAACCAGATTCCATACACCTAGAAAAAACACAGTATTTTTATCCAATTTGCTGTGATAATAAATAAAAATTAAATGTAAAAAACAAACAAGAAGGAAGGAGATATAAGCTCTTGGGAGTTTGCCGTGGCACATTCTGCTCTAATTTGCAGCTTACAAACACGATTTCCAGGAAACCTCTGTTGCCCAAAAACCCAGAGTTGGAAATGTAGAAATGCTGCCGCCTTGTGGCCCTTTCCCACAAGAGCGGCTTTAAAACCACAGCTAACGGTCACTTAACATTCACAAGGACTCAGGACAGTAAAGGACAACTACCCTGAAAAATTCACAACTGGCAAAATTTTCAAGGAGATAGTAGGAAGAGGTAAATTTTACTCATTATTTTTCTAAAAACAAGGAAAATGGATAAAAGCTCAACAACATAAATTTTTAAACTCATGCAAATCTAGCCTACAAAAAGATTTCAACTCACACACGTCAACTACCATCAGCCAAAGGTCTACAAACAATAAATGCTGAAGGGGTTTTAGAGAACTGTGTACCCTCTAGCTGCTGGTGAGATGTAAAGTGGCAAGATCCAATAGTGAGAACAGAAAGGAGCTGTGTTTAAAAGTAAAAATAGAGCCAGCATTCCATTCAGCAGGCCCACCGCTGAACCTCTCACCTGAAAATACCAGAGCCGAGAAGGCACAGACTGCAACAGCTTCACTGCAGGATTTTTCACAATAGCCAAGACACGGAAGCAACCAAAATGTCCATCAATGGATGAATGGATAAAGAAGTGGTCCATGTATATAATGGAATATTAGCCATGGAAAACAGTGAAACACTGCTCGTTGAGGCACCATTTATGAGCCTAGATATAATCTCAGAACATGCCGTAAGTCAGAAAGTAAAAGACATATAGTATGATATCACTTATAGGCGTTATCTAACAACTGACAAAAATGATAGCATTTTCACAGAGAAAGAAACTCACAGACTTAGGAAACAAACTATTCTTATGTAAATGGAAAGGTGGGTGGTATGGAAAATTAAGATTAGGGTTACCATATGTGTACATATACCTACTAAATACATTTATCAAAGAGACCGACCATATAGCAAGGGAGGTCAATGGAGCACTCTGCAATAATTTACATGGGAAGAGTATCTGTACATGAATATATTACATATATGAGTGTGTGTGTGTGTGTGTGTGTGTGTGTGTGTGTATGTAATGTACAAATGAACCAGATTGTATACACCTAGGACAAACAATATTCTAAATATTACCTCGATTTAAAAAGACTAAAAAATCGAACAAGAAATAATGGAATATTAACTTATGGGATTTTTTCCTAGCACATTCCATTCTAATTTACAACCTGGGAACACAACTTCCAGAAATGTTGTGCTGCACTAGAAACCAGTTTTGGGAACGGAGAAATGCTGCCGCCTTGTGGCCGTTTCCCCCAACAGCACCTTTAAAGCCAGTAGTAGTGGTCACTAAATATTCACACTCATTACAAGCCTGTAAATGTCACCTGTTCTCAAAAAAATCCTGGGGTCAAAAATCGACGAAAAATTCAAAACAGGGCAGCCTTCCCAGAAGACCACTTCAAGTGGTTTATTGTACTCACAGTTTTTTTCTGTTTTCGTTTAACAGAAAGAAAACAAAGCATGGAAAAATGCTGAACATTAGGAATTATTAAAGACATGCAAATCCAAGTTACAAAATCCTATCAGCTCACACCAGTCATAATGGCCATCAGCAAAAATTCTGCAAACAATAAATGCTGAAGGGGTTGTGGAGAAATGCGCACCCTCGTTTCTAAGTGGGACATGGTAAGAACCAGTAATGAAAACACAAAGGAGGTGCCTTGATAAGGTAAATATTGAGCTACCATTCAATCAAGCATACCCACTGCTGGGCCTATCACCTGAGAGGATGAGAATCCAAAAGACACAGGGTGGCAATCCTGCACTCCAGCAATATTTACCACAGCCAACACTTGGAAGCAACAAAAATGTCTGTCAACAGAGGAAGGCACAAGAAGAAGTGGTCCATGTACACAATGGAATATTACTCCAATTAAAAAAATATATAATTTCAATTTAGAAACCAAACGTAAGTTAGGAGACATCAGCTTTTGGGGGTCTGTCCGGGCACATTCCTCTCTAATATATAACCGAGGAACACCACTGGCAGGAAGGACTCTTTCCGTAATTCCCAGAATGGGGAAAGGAGAAATGCTGCCGCCCAATGGCTGATACCTTCAACAGCAGCTTTAAAATCTGTGCTAATGGTCACTTCATATGCACAAGTACTGGAGGGCTATAAATGAAACCAGCCCTGAAAATGTCTTCAGGGAGGTAATGGCCAAAATATTTCAAAATGTGACACATACTTCAAGAAAACCATTTGAAGAGGTAAGTGCTACTCACAGCTTGAAAAAAAAGAGGACATGCCTGAAAGTTCAATTTCAAGGGATTATGAGATGCATGCAAATCCAACCTCAAAGAGGTGTCAGCTCACACCTGTCAGAATAAACATCAGCAGAAAAACTACAAACAATAAATGCTGAAAGGGTTGTGGACAAGGGCATACCCTCAAATTTAAGTGGAACATAACCTGGTAAGAGCCACTAATGAGAACAGAATGGAGACGCCTTTACAAGGTAAACATTTTGCTACCATATGATCCAACAGGCCCTCTGCTGGGCCTATAACCGAAGAAGACATAGTTGAAAGACACAGGCAGGCAAATGTGCATTTCAGCAGTGTTACAATAACCAAGACATGGAAGCAACCAAAAAGTCCATCAACAGGCGAGTGGACAAAGAAAAACTGGTCCACGTACAGATGGAATATTAGCCAAGGAAAACAATGACACAATGCCATTTGCATCACCATAGATGAGTCTAGAAGTAATCACGCAACTTGTAGTAAGTCAGAAAGCGAAAGACACGTATCCTGTGATATCACTTATAGGTGTTACCTAAAAATTGATACCAGTGAAGATATTTCCACAGAGAAAGGCAATCACAGATTCATTAAACAAACTTATGGTTCACCAATGGAAAGGTGTGAGGATTGGATACATTAGGATGTCAGAGTTAACAGAGATATACAAACACAGGTGAAGTATATAATCACCAAAGACCTACGGAATACCAAGAGAAGACTACTCAACATTGTGTCATAACCTAAAATGGGAAAAGGATCCAAAGAAGAAAAGAGATAGGTATATGTGGAAAACAACCACATCTTGCACACCTAAAACAAGCAAAACTTTGTAATCACACTTGCTGTGATAAACAATGAAAATTAAATTTAAAAGAAGAACAATATTTAGTGAGATATAAACTTAAGGGGCTTTTTCCTGGCCCATTCCATTCTAATTTGCAACCTAGAACAGGACTTCCATTGAGGCTCTGTTTCCCTAGTAACCAGATTTGGTTAATGAGAACTGCTGCCGCCTTGTGGCCGTTTCACACAACAGCAGCTCTAACTGCAGCTGTAATGGTTACTTGATAGTCAAAATAATTGCAGGCCTGTAAATGACACCTGTCCTCAAAACAATCCTTCGGTCGTAAATCGAGCAAAAATCTCAAAAGACATCCATATTTCAAAATGACAATTTCAAGAGGCATATTTTATGCACACTTTATATTCTGTCTCTTTTTTGGTTATAGAAAAAGGCATGGAAAAACGCTCAACGTCAGGAATTAATAAAGCCATGCAAATCCGGTCTAGAAACACGTTCACCTCACAGCCGTCAGAAGGATCATCAGCAAAAAAGTCTACATAGTATAAATGCTGAAGGGGTTTTAGAGAACTGTGTACCCTCTAGCTGCTGATGGGATGTAACCTGGTAACAGCCAGTACAGAGAACAAAATGGAGGTGTGTTTAAAGGTAAAACTTGAGCTACTATGTGATCAGGTAGGCCCACTGATGGGCCTATCCGCTGAGTAGACCTGAATCAAAAAGACACAGGCTGGCAATCCTTCACTGCAGCAACATGTACCATAGCCAAGAGCTGGAAGAAACCAAAATGTCCATCAACAGAAAAATGCACCAAGAAGAAGTGGTCCATGTACACAATGGAATATTAGCCATGGAAAAGCATGTAACAATGCCGTTGCCACCACCATAGAAGGATCTAGAGATAATCACCCTACCTGAAGTAAGAAAGAAAACGAAAGACAGATATCCTATTACATCACTTATAGGTGTTACCTAAAAATTGATACCCATGAAATAATTTCCAAGAGAAGGACACTCATAGATTCAGAAAATCAAATTATGTTTAACCAAATGGAAAGGTGTAAGGAATGTATGAATTAGGATATGGGGGTTAACAGACATGTAGTAATACATATGAAATATATAATCACAAAATACCTATGGAATGCTAAAAGAGGTGTACTCAACACTCTGTAGTAACCTACACGGGAAAGGATCCAAAGATGAATAGATCAATACATTGATATAATGAACCAGATTCCATACACCTAGAAAAAACACAGTATTTTTATCCAATTTGCTGTGATAATAAATAAAAATTAAATGTAAAAAACAAACAAGAAGGAAGGAGATATAAGCTCTTGGGAGTTTGCCGTGGCACATTCTGCTCTAATTAGCAGCTTACAAACACGATTTCCAGGAAACCTCTGTTGCCCAAAAACCCAGAGTTGGAAATGTAGAAATGCTGCCGCCTTGTGGCCGTTTCCCACAAGAGCGGCTTTAAAACCACAGCTAACGGTCACTTAACATTCACAAGGACTCAGGACAGTAAAGGACAACTACCCTGAAAAATTCACAACTGGCAAAATTTTCAAGGAGATAGTAGGAAGAGGTAAATTTTACTCATTATTTTTCTAAAAACGAGGAAAATGGATAAAAGCTCAACAACATAAATTTTTAAACTCATGCAAATCTAGCCTACAAAAAGATTTCAACTCACACACGGCAACTACCATCAGCCAAAGGTCTACAAACAATAAATGCTGAAGGGGTTTTAGAGAACTGTGTACCCTCTAGCTGCTGGTGAGACGTAAAGTGGTAAGAGCCAATAGTGAGAACAGAAAGGAGCTGTGTTTAAAAGTAAAAATTGAGCCAGCATTCCATTCAGCAGGCCCACCGCTGAACCTCTCACCTGAAAATACCAGAGCCGAGAAGGCACAGACTGCAACAGCTTCACTGCAGGATTTTTCACAATAGCCAAGACACGGAAGCAACCAAAATGTCCATCAATGGATGAATGGATAAAGAAGTGGTCCATGTACATAATGGAATATTAGCCATGGAAAACAGTGAAACACTGCTCGTTGAGGCACCATTTATGAGCCTAGATATAATCTCAGAACATGCCGTAAGTCAGAAAGTAAAAGACATATAGTATGATATCACTTATAGGCGTTATCTAACAACTGACAAAAATGATAGCATTTTCACAGAGAAAGAAACTCACAGACTTAGAAAACAAACTATTCTTATGTAAATGGAAAGGTGGGCGGTATGGAAAATTAATATTAGGGTTACCATATGTGTACATATACCTACTAAATACATTTATCAAAGAGACCGACCATATAGCAAGGGAGGTCAATGGAGCACTCTGCAATAATTTACATGGGAAGAGTATCTGTACATGAATATATTACATATGTGTGTGTGTGTGTGTGTGTGTGTGTGTGTATATGTAATGTACAAATGAACCAGATTGTATACACCTAGGACAAACAATATTTTAAATATTACCTCGATTTAAAAAGACTAAAAAATCGAACAAGAAATAATGGAATATTAACTTATGGGATTTTTTCCTAGCGCATTCCATTCTAATTTACAACCTGGGAACACGACTTCCAGAAATGTTGTGCTGCCCTAGAAACCAGTTTTGGGAATGGAGAAATGCTGCCGCCTTGTGGCCGTTTCCCCCAACAGCACCTTTAAAGCCAGTAGTAGTGGTCACTAAATATTCACACTCATTACAAGCCTGTAAATGTCACCTGTTCTCAAAAAAATCCTGGGGTCAAAAATCGACGAAAAATTCAAAACAGGGCAGCCTTCCCAGAAGACCACTTCAAGTGGTTTATTGTACTCACAGTTTTTTTCTGTTTTCGTTTAACAGAAAGAAAACAAAGCATGGAAAAATGCTGAACAGTAGGAATTATTAAAGACATGCAAATCCAAGTTACAAAAACCTATCAGCTCACACCAGTCATAATGGCCATCAGCAAAAATTCTGCAAACAATAAATGCTGAAGGGGTTGTGGAGAAATGCGCACCCTCGTTTCTAAGTGGGACATGGTAAGAACCAGTAATGAAAACACAAAGGAGGTGCCTTGATAAGGTAAATATTGAGCTACCATTCAATCAAGCATACCCACTGCTGGGCCTATCACCTGAGAGGATGAGAATCCAAAAGACACAGGGTGGCAATCCTGCACTCCAGCAATATTTACCACAGCCAACACTTGGAAGCAACAAAAATGTCTGTCAAAAGAGGAAGGCACAAAGAAGAAGTGGTCCATGTACACAATGGAATATTACTCCAATTAAAAAAATATATAATTTCAATTTAGAAACCAAACGTAAGTTAGGAGACATCAGCTTTTGGGGGTCTGTCCGGGCACATTCCTCTCTAATATATAACCGAGGAACACCACTGGCAGGAAGGACTCTTTCCGTAATTCCCAGAATGGGGAAAGGAGAAATGCTGCCGCCCAATGGCTGATACCTTCAACAGCAGCTTTAAAATCTGTGCTAATGGTCACTTCATATGCACAAGTACTGGAGGGCTGTAAATGAAACCAGCCCTGAAAATGTCTTCAGGGAGGTAATGGCCAAAATATTTCAAAATGTGACACATACTTCAAGAAAACCATTTGAAGAGGTAAGCGCTACTCACAGCTTGAAAAAAAAGAGGACATGCCTGAAAGTTCAATTTCAAGGGATTATGAGATGCATGCAAATCCAACCTCAAAGAGGTGTCAGCTCACACCTGTCAGAATAAACATCAGCAGAAAAACTACAAACAATAAATGCTGAAAGGGTTGTGGACAAGGGCATACCCTCAAATTTAAGTGGAACATAACCTGGTAAGAGCCACTAATGAGAACAGAATGGAGACGCCTTTACAAGGTAAACATTTTGCTACCATATGAACCAACAGGCTCTCTCCTGGGCCTATAACCGAAGAAGACATAGTTGAAAGACACAGGCAGGCAAATGTGCATTTCAGCAGTGTTACAATAACCAAGACATGGAAGCAACCAAAAAGTCCATCAACAGGCGAGTGGACAAAGACAAACTGGTCCACGTACAGATGGAATATTAGCCAAGGAAAACAATGACACAATGCCATTTGCATCACCATAGATGAGTCTAGAAGTAATCACGCAACTTGTAGTAAGTCAGAAAGCGAAAGACACGTATCCTGTGATATCACTTATAGGTGTTACCTAAAAATTGATACCAGTGAAGATATTTCCACAGAGAAAGGCAATCACAGATTCATTAAACAAACTTATGGTCCACCAATGGAAAGGTGTGAGGATTGGATACATTAGGATGTCAGAGTTAACAGAGATATACAAACACAGGTGAAGTATATAATCACCAAAGACCTACGGAATACCAAGAGAAGACTACTCAACATTGTGTCATAACCTAAAATGGGAAAAGGATCCAAAGAAGAAAAGAGATAGGTATATGTGGAAAACAACCACATCTTGCACACCTAAAACAAGCAAAACTTTGTAATCACACTTGCTGTGATAAACAATGAAAATTAAATTTAAAAGAAGAACAATATTTAGTGAGATATAAACTTAAGGGGCTTTTTCCTGGCCCATTCCATTCTAATTTGCAACCTAGAACAGGACTTCCATTGAGGCTCTGTTTCCCTAGTAACCAGATTTGGTTAATGAGAACTGCTGCCGCCTTGTGGCCGTTTCACACAACAGCAGCTCTAACTGCAGCTGTAATGGTTACTTGATAGTCAAAATAATTGCAGGCCTGTAAATGACACCTGTCCTCAAAACAATCCTTCGGTCGTAAATCGAGCAAAAATCTCAAAAGACATCCATATTTCAAAACGACAATTTCAAGAGGCATATTTTATGCACATTTTATATTCTGTCTCTTTTTTGGTTATAGAAAAAGGCATGGAAAAACGCTCAATGTCAGGAATTAATAAAGCCATGCAAATCCGGTCTAGAAACACGTGCACCTCACAGCCGTCAGAAGGATCATCAGCAAAAACGTCTACATAGTATAAATGCTGAAGGGGTTTTAGAGAACTGTGTACCCTCTAGCTGCTGATGGGATGTAACCTGGTAACAGCCAGTACAGAGAACAAAATGGAGGTGTGTTTAAAGGTAAAACTTGAGCTACTATGTGATCAGGTAGGCCCACTGATGGGCCTATCCGCTGAGTAGACCTGAATCAAAAAGACACAGGCTGGCAATCCTTCACTGCAGCAACATGTACCATAGCCAAGAGCTGGAAGAAACCAAAATGTCCATCAACAGAAAAATGCACCAAGAAGAAGTGGTCCATGTACACAATGGAATATTAGCCATGGAAAAGCATGGAACAATGCCGTTGCCACCACCATAGAAGGATCTAGAGATAATCACCCTACCTGAAGTAAGAAAGAAAACGAAAGACAGATATCCTATTACATCACTTATAGGTGTTACCTAAAAATTGATACCCATGAAATAATTTCCAAGAGAAGGACACTCATAGATTCAGAAAACCAAATTATGTTTAACCAAATGGAAAGGTGTAAGGAATGTATGAATTAGGATATGGGGGTTAACAGACATGTAGTAATACATATGAAATATATAATCACAAAATACCTATGGAATGCTAAAAGAGGTGTACTCAACACTCTGTAGTAACCTACACGGGAAAGGATCCAAAGATGAATAGATCAATACATTGATATAATGAACCAGATTCCATACACCTAGAAAAAACACAGTATTTTTATCCAATTTGCTGTGATAATAAATAAAAATTAAATGTAAAAAACAAACAAGAAGGAAGGAGATATAAGCTCTTGGGAGTTTGCCGTGGCACATTCTGCTCTAATTAGCAGCTTACAAACACGATTTCCAGGAAACCTCTGTTGCCCAAAAACCCAGAGTTGGAAATGTAGAAATGCTGCCGCCTTGTGGCCGTTTCCCACAAGAGCGGCTTTAAAACCACAGCTAACGGTCACTTAACATTCACAAGGACTCAGGACAGTAAAGGACAACTACCCTGAAAAATTCACAACTGGCAAAATTTTCAAGGAGATAGTAGGAAGAGGTAAATTTTACTCATTATTTTTCTAAAAACGAGGAAAATGGATAAAAGCTCAACAACATAAATTTTTAAACTCATGCAAATCTAGCCTACAAAAAGATTTCAACTCACACACGGCAACTACCATCAGCCAAAGGTCTACAAACAATAAATGCTGAAGGGGTTTTAGAGAACTGTGTACCCTCTAGCTGCTGGTGAGACGTAAAGTGGTAAGAGCCAATAGTGAGAACAGAAAGGAGCTGTGTTTAAAAGTAAAAATTGAGCCAGCATTCCATTCAGCAGGCCCA
The DNA here is from genome assembly GCF_937001465.1 of Orcinus orca. Taxonomy (NCBI): domain Eukaryota; kingdom Metazoa; phylum Chordata; class Mammalia; order Artiodactyla; family Delphinidae; genus Orcinus; species Orcinus orca. The sequence continues at coordinate 47,089,411 of NC_064561.1, read as the reverse complement.
CCGCTGAACCTCTCACCTGAAAATACCAGAGCCGAGAAGGCACAGACTGCAACAGCTTCACTGCAGGATTTTTCACAATAGCCAAGACACGGAAGCAACCAAAATGTCCATCAATGGATGAATGGATAAAGAAGTGGTCCATGTACATAATGGAATATTAGCCATGGAAAACAGTGAAACACTGCTCGTTGAGGCACCATTTATGAGCCTAGATATAATCTCAGAACATGCCGTAAGTCAGAAAGTAAAAGACATATAGTATGATATCACTTATAGGCGTTATCTAACAACTGACAAAAATGATAGCATTTTCACAGAGAAAGAAACTCACAGACTTAGAAAACAAACTATTCTTATGTAAATGGAAAGGTGGGCGGTATGGAAAATTAATATTAGGGTTACCATATGTGTACATATACCTACTAAATACATTTATCAAAGAGACCGACCATATAGCAAGGGAGGTCAATGGAGCACTCTGCAATAATTTACATGGGAAGAGTATCTGTACATGAATATATTACATATGTGTGTGTGTGTGTGTGTGTGTGTGTGTGTATGTAATGTACAAATGAACCAGATTGTATACACCTAGGACAAACAATATTTTAAATATTACCTCGATTTAAAAAGACTAAAAAATCGAACAAGAAATAATGGAATATTAACTTATGGGATTTTTTCATAGCGCATTCCATTCTAATTTACAACCTGGGAACACGACTTCCAGAAATGTTGTGCTGCCCTAGAAACCAGTTTTGGGAATGGAGAAATGCTGCCGCCTTGTGGCCGTTTCCCCCAACAGCACCTTTAAAGCCAGTAGTAGTGGTCACTAAATATTCACACTCATTACAAGCCTGTAAATGTCACCTGTTCTCAAAAAAATCCTGGGGTCAAAAATCGACGAAAAATTCAAAACAGGGCAGCCTTCCCAGAAGACCACTTCAAGTGGTTTATTGTACTCACAGTTTTTTTCTGTTTTCGTTTAACAGAAAGAAAACAAAGCATGGAAAAATGCTGAACAGTAGGAATTATTAAAGACATGCAAATCCAAGTTACAAAAACCTATCAGCTCACACCAGTCATAATGGCCATCAGCAAAAATTCTGCAAACAATAAATGCTGAAGGGGTTGTGGAGAAATGCGCACCCTCGTTTCTAAGTGGGACATGGTAAGAACCAGTAATGAAAACACAAAGGAGGTGCCTTGATAAGGTAAATATTGAGCTACCATTCAATCAAGCATACCCACTGCTGGGCCTATCACCTGAGAGGATGAGAATCCAAAAGACACAGGGTGGCAATCCTGCACTCCAGCAATATTTACCACAGCCAACACTTGGAAGCAACAAAAATGTCTGTCAACAGAGGAAGGCACAAAGAAGAAGTGGTCCATGTACACAATGGAATATTACTCCAATTAAAAAAATATATAATTTCAATTTAGAAACCAAACGTAAGTTAGGAGACATCAGCTTTTGGGGGTCTGTCCGGGCACATTCCTCTCTAATATATAACCGAGGAACACCACTGGCAGGAAGGACTCTTTCCGTAATTCCCAGAATGGGGAAAGGAGAAATGCTGCCGCCCAATGGCTGATACCTTCAACAGCAGCTTTAAAATCTGTGCTAATGGTCACTTCATATGCACAAGTACTGGAGGGCTGTAAATGAAACCAGCCCTGAAAATGTCTTCAGGGAGGTAATGGCCAAAATATTTCAAAATGTGACACATACTTCAAGAAAACCATTTGAAGAGGTAAGCGCTACTCACAGCTTGAAAAAAAAGAGGACATGCCTGAAAGTTCAATTTCAAGGGATTATGAGATGCATGCAAATCCAACCTCAAAGAGGTGTCAGCTCACACCTGTCAGAATAAACATCAGCAGAAAAACTACAAACAATAAATGCTGAAAGGGTTGTGGACAAGGGCATACCCTCAAATTTAAGTGGAACATAACCTGGTAAGAGCCACTAATGAGAACAGAATGGAGACGCCTTTACAAGGTAAACATTTTGCTACCATATGAACCAACAGGCTCTCTCCTGGGCCTATAACCGAAGAAGACATAGTTGAAAGACACAGGCAGGCAAATGTGCATTTCAGCAGTGTTACAATAACCAAGACATGGAAGCAACCAAAAAGTCCATCAACAGGCGAGTGGACAAAGACAAACTGGTCCACGTACAGATGGAATATTAGCCAAGGAAAACAATGACACAATGCCATTTGCATCACCATAGATGAGTCTAGAAGTAATCACGCAACTTGTAGTAAGTCAGAAAGCGAAAGACACGTATCCTGTGATATCACTTATAGGTGTTACCTAAAAATTGATACCAGTGAAGATATTTCCACAGAGAAAGGCAATCACAGATTCATTAAACAAACTTATAGTCCACCAATGGAAAGGTGTGAGGATTGGATACATTAGGATGTCAGAGTTAACAGAGATATACAAACACAGGTGAAGTATATAATCACCAAAGACCTACGGAATACCAAGAGAAGACTACTCAACATTGTGTCATAACCTAAAATGGGAAAAGGATCCAAAGAAGAAAAGAGATAGGTATATGTGGAAAACAACCACATCTTGCACACCTAAAACAAGCAAAACTTTGTAATCACACTTGCTGTGATAAACAATGAAAATTAAATTTAAAAGAAGAACAATATTTAGTGAGATATAAACTTAAGGGGCTTTTTCCTGGCCCATTCCATTCTAATTTGCAACCTAGAACAGGACTTCCATTGAGGCTCTGTTTCCCTAGTAACCAGATTTGGTTAATGAGAACTGCTGCCGCCTTGTGGCCGTTTCACACAACAGCAGCTCTAACTGCAGCTGTAATGGTTACTTGATAGTCAAAATAATTGCAGGCCTGTAAATGACACCTGTCCTCAAAACAATCCTTCGGTCGTAAATCGAGCAAAAATCTCAAAAGACATCCATATTTCAAAACGACAATTTCAAGAGGCATATTTTATGCACATTTTATATTCTGTCTCTTTTTTGGTTATAGAAAAAGGCATGGAAAAACGCTCAATGTCAGGAATTAATAAAGCCATGCAAATCCGGTCTAGAAACACGTTCACCTCACAGCCGTCAGAAGGATCATCAGCAAAAACGTCTACATAGTATAAATGCTGAAGGGGTTTTAGAGAACTGTGTACCCTCTAGCTGCTGATGGGATGTAACCTGGTAACAGCCAGTACAGAGAACAAAATGGAGGTGTGTTTAAAGGTAAAACTTGAGCTACTATGTGATCAGGTAGGCCCACTGATGGGCCTATCCGCTGAGTAGACCTGAATCAAAAAGACACAGGCTGGCAATCCTTCACTGCAGCAACATGTACCATAGCCAAGAGCTGGAAGAAACCAAAATGTCCATCAACAGAAAAATGCACCAAGAAGAAGTGGTCCATGTACACAATGGAATATTAGCCATGGAAAAGCATGGAACAATGCCGTTGCCACCACCATAGAAGGATCTAGAGATAATCACCCTACCTGAAGTAAGAAAGAAAACGAAAGACAGATATCCTATTACATCACTTATAGGTGTTACCTAAAAATTGATACCCATGAAATAATTTCCAAGAGAAGGACACTCATAGATTCAGAAAACCAAATTATGTTTAACCAAATGGAAAGGTGTAAGGAATGTATGAATTAGGATATGGGGGTTAACAGACATGTAGTAATACATATGAAATATATAATCACAAAATACCTATGGAATGCTAAAAGAGGTGTACTCAACACTCTGTAGTAACCTACACGGGAAAGGATCCAAAGATGAATAGATCAATACATTGATATAATGAACCAGATTCCATACACCTAGAAAAAACACAGTATTTTTATCCAATTTGCTGTGATAATAAATAAAAATTAAATGTAAAAAACAAACAAGAAGGAAGGAGATATAAGCTCTTGGGAGTTTGCCGTGGCACATTCTGCTCTAATTTGCAGCTTACAAACACGATTTCCAGGAAACCTCTGTTGCCCAAAAACCCAGAGTTGGAAATGTAGAAATGCTGCCGCCTTGTGGCCGTTTCCCACAAGAGCGGCTTTAAAACCACAGCTAACGGTCACTTAACATTCACAAGGACTCAGGACAGTAAAGGACAACTACCCTCAAAAATTCACAACTGGCAAAATTTTCAAGGAGATAGTAGGAAGAGGTAAATTTTACTCATTATTTTTCTAAAAACAAGGAAAATGGATAAAAGCTCAACAACATAAATTTTTAAACTCATGCAAATCTAGCCTACAAAAAGATTTCAACTCACACACGTCAACTACCATCAGCCAAAGGTCTACAAACAATAAATGCTGAAGGGGTTTTAGAGAACTGTGTACCCTCTAGCTGCTGGTGAGATGTAAAGTGGTAAGAGCCAATAGTGAGAACAGAAAGGAGCTGTGTTTAAAAGTAAAAATTGAGCCAGCATTCCATTCAGCAGGCCCACCGCTGAACCTCTCACCTGAAAATACCAGAGCCGAGAAGGCACAGACTGCAACAGCTTCACTGCAGGATTTTTCACAATAGCCAAGACACGGAAGCAACCAAAATGTCCATCAATGGATGAATGGATAAAGAAGTGGTCCATGTACATAATGGAATATTAGCCATGGAAAACAGTGAAACACTGCTCGTTGAGGCACCATTTATGAGCCTAGATATAATCTCAGAACATGCCGTAAGTCAGAAAGAAAAAGACATATAGTATGATATCACTTATAGGCGTTATCTAACAACTGACAAAAATGATAGCATTTTCACAGAGAAAGAAACTCACAGACTTAGAAAACAAACTATTCTTATGTAAATGGAAAGGTGGGCGGTATGGAAAATTAAGATTAGGGTTACCATATGTGTACATATACCTACTAAATACATTTATCAAAGAGACCGACCATATAGCAAGGGAGGTCAATGGAGCACTCTGCAATAATTTACATGGGAAGAGTATCTGTACATGAATATATTACATATATGTGTGTGTGTGTGTGTGTGTATGTAATGTACAAATGAACCAGATTGTATACACCTAGGACAAACAATATTCTAAATATTACCTCGATTTAAAAAGACTAAAAAATCGAACAAGAAATAATGGAACATTAACTTATGGGATTTTTTCCTAGCACATTCCATTCTAATTTACAACCTGGGAACACAACTTCCAGAAATGTTGTGCTGCCCTAGAAACCAGTTTTGGGAACGGAGAAATGCTGCCGCCTTGTGGCCGTTTCCCCCAACAGCACCTTTAAAGCCAGTAGTAGTGGTCACTAAATATTCACACTCATTACAAGCCTGTAAATGTCACCTGTTCTCAAAAAAATCCTGGGGTCAAAAATCGACGAAAAATTCAAAACAGGGCAGCCTTCCCAGAAGACCACTTCAAGTGGTTTATTGTACTCACAGTTTTTTTCTGTTTTCGTTTAACAGAAAGAAAACAAAGCATGGAAAAATGCTGAACAGTAGGAATTATTAAAGACATGCAAATCCAAGTTACAAAAACCTATCAGCTCACACCAGTCATAATGGCCATCAGCAAAAATTCTGCAAACAATAAATGCTGAAGGGGTTGTGGAGAAATGCGCACCCTCGTTTCTAAGTGGGACATGGTAAGAACCAGTAATGAAAACACAAAGGAGGTGCCTTGATAAGGTAAATATCGAGCTACCATTCAATCAAGCATACCCACTGCTGGGCCTATCACCTGAGAGGATGAGAATCCAAAAGACACAGGGTGGCAATCCTGCACTCCAGCAATATTTACCACAGCCAACACTTGGAAGCAACAAAAATGTCTGTCAACAGAGGAAGGCACAAGAAGAAGTGGTCCATGTACACAATGGAATATTACTCCAATTAAAAAAATATATAATTTCAATTTAGAAACCAAACGTAAGTTAGGAGACATCAGCTTTTGGGGGTCTGTCCGGGCACATTCCTCTCTAATATATAACCGAGGAACACCACTGGCAGGAGGGACTCTTTCCGTAATTCCCAGAATGGGGAAAGGAGAAATGCTGCCGCCCAATGGCTGATACCTTCAACAGCAGCTTTAAAATCTGTGCTAATGGTCACTTCATATGCACAAGTACTGGAGGGCTGTAAATGAAACCAGCCCTGAAAATGTCTTCAGGGAGGTAATGGCCAAAATATTTCAAAATGTGACACATACTTCAAGAAAACCATTTGAAGAGGTAAGCGCTACTCACAGCTTGAAAAAAAAGAGGACATGCCTGAAAGTTCAATTTCAAGGGATTATGAGATGCATGCAAATCCAACCTCAAAGAAGTGTCAGCTCACACCTGTCAGAATAAACATCAGCAGAAAAACTACAAACAATAAATGCTGAAAGGGTTGTGGACAAGGGCATACCCTCAAATTTAAGTGAGGGTAAGAGCCACTAATGAGAACAGAATGGAGACGCCTTTACAAGGTAAACATTTTGCTACCATATGAACCAACAGGCTCTCTCCTGGGCCTATAACCGAAGAAGACATAGTTGAAAGACACAGGCAGGCAAATGTGCATTTCAGCAGTGTTACAATAACCAAGACATGGAAGCAACCAAAAAGTCCATCAACAGGCGAGTGGACAAAGACAAACTGGTCCACGTACAGATGGAATATTAGCCAAGGAAAACAATGACACAATGCCATTTGCATCACCATAGATGAGTCTAGAAGTAATCACGCAACTTGTAGTAAGTCAGAAAGCGAAAGACAGGTATCCTGTGATATCACTTATAGGTGTTACCTAAAAATTGATACCAGTGAAGATATTTCCACAGAGAAAGGCAATCACAGATTCATTAAACAAACTTATGGTTCACCAATGGAAAGGTGTGAGGATTGGATACATTAGGATGTCAGAGTTAACAGAGATATACAAACACAGGTGAAGTTTATAATCACCAAAGAACTACGGAATACCAAGAGAAGACTACTCAACATTGTGTCATAACCTAAAATGGGAAAAGGATCCAAAGAAGAAAAGAGATAGGTATATGTGGAAAACAACCACATCTTGCACACCTAAAACAAGCAAAACTTTGTAATCACACTTGCTGTGATAAACAATGAAAATTAAATTTAAAAGAAGAACAATATTTAGTGAGATATAAACTTAAGGGGCTTTTTCCTGGCCCATTCCATTCTAATTTGCAACCTAGAACAGGACTTCCATTGAGGCTCTGTTTCCCTAGTAACCAGATTTGGTTAATGAGAACTGCTGCCGCCTTGTGGCCGTTTCACACAACAGCAGCTCTAACTGCAGCTGTAATGGTTACTTGATAGTCAAAATAATTGCAGGCCTGTAAATGACACCTGTCCTCAAAACAATCCTTCGGTCGTAAATCGAGCAAAAATCTCAAAAGACATCCATATTTCAAAACGACAATTTCAAGAGGCATATTTTATGCACACTTTATATTCTGTCTCTTTTTTGGTTATAGAAAAAGGCATGGAAAAACGCTCAACGTCAGGAATTAATAAAGCCATGCAAATCCGGTCTAGAAACACGTTCACCTCACAGCCGTCAGAAGGATCATCAGCAAAAAAGTCTACATAGTATAAATGCTGAAGGGGTTTTAGAGAACTGTGTACCCTCTAGCTGCTGATGGGATGTAACCTGGTAACAGCCAGTACAGAGAACAAAATGGAGGTGTGTTTAAAGGTAAAACTTGAGCTACTATGTGATCAGGTAGGCCCACTGATGGGCCTATCCGCTGAGTAGACCTGAATCAAAAAGACACAGGCTGGCAATCCTTCACTGCAGCAACATGTACCATAGCCAAGAGCTGGAAGAAACCAAAATGTCCATCAACAGAAAAATGCACCAAGAAGAAGTGGTCCATGTACACAATGGAATATTAGCCATGGAAAAGCATGGAACAATGCCGTTGCCACCACCATAGAAGGATCTAGAGATAATCACCCTACCTGAAGTAAGAAAGAAAACGAAAGACAGATATCCTATTACATCACTTATAGGTGTTACCTAAAAATTGATACCCATGAAATAATTTCCAAGAGAAGGACACTCATAGATTCAGAAAACCAAATTATGTTTAACCAAATGGAAAGGTGTAAGGAATGTATGAATTAGGATATGGGGGTTAACAGACATGTAGTAATACATATGAAATATATAATCACAAAATACCTATGGAATGCTAAAAGAGGTGTACTCAACACTCTGTAGTAACCTACACGGGAAAGGATCCAAAGATGAATAGATCAATACATTGATATAATGAACCAGATTCCATACACCTAGAAAAAACACAGTATTTTTATCCAATTTGCTGTGATAATAAATAAAAATTAAATGTAAAAAACAAACAAGAAGGAAGGAGATATAAGCTCTTGGGAGTTTGCCGTGGCACATTCTGCTCTAATTTGCAGCTTACAAACACGATTTCCAGGAAACCTCTGTTGCCCAAAAACCCAGAGTTGGAAATGTAGAAATGCTGCCGCCTTGTGGCCCTTTCCCACAAGAGCGGCTTTAAAACCACAGCTAACGGTCACTTAACATTCACAAGGACTCAGGACAGTAAAGGACAACTACCCTCAAAAATTCACAACTGGCAAAATTTTCAAGGAGATAGTAGGAAGAGGTAAATTTTACTCATTATTTTTCTAAAAACAAGGAAAATGGATAAAAGCTCAACAACATAAATTTTTAAACTCATGCAAATCTAGCCTACAAAAAGATTTCAACTCACACACGTCAACTACCATCAGCCAAAGGTCTACAAACAATAAATGCTGAAGGGGTTTTAGAGAACTGTGTACCCTCTAGCTGCTGGTGAGATGTAAAGTGGTAAGAGCCAATAGTGAGAACAGAAAGGAGCTGTGTTTAAAAGTAAAAATTGAGCCAGCATTCCATTCAGCAGGCCCACCGCTGAACCTCTCACCTGAAAATACCAGAGCCGAGAAGGCACAGACTGCAACAGCTTCACTGCAGGATTTTTCACAATAGCCAAGACACGGAAGCAACCAAAATGTCCATCAATGGATGAATGGATAAAGAAGTGGTCCATGTACATAATGGAATATTAGCCATGGAAAACAGTGAAACACTGCTCGTTGAGGCACCATTTATGAGCCTAGATATAATCTCAGAACATGCCGTAAGTCAGAAAGAAAAAGACATATAGTATGATATCACTTATAGGCGTTATCTAACAACTGACAAAAATGATAGCATTTTCACAGAGAAAGAAACTCACAGACTTAGAAAACAAACTATTCTTATGTAAATGGAAAGGTGGGCGGTATGGAAAATTAAGATTAGGGTTACCATATGTGTACATATACCTACTAAATACATTTATCAAAGAGACCGACCATATAGCAAGGGAGGTCAATGGAGCACTCTGCAATAATTTACATGGGAAGAGTATCTGTACATGAATATATTACATATATGTGTGTGTGTGTGTGTGTGTGTGTATGTAATGTACAAATGAACCAGATTGTATACACCTAGGACAAACAATATTCTAAATATTACCTCGATTTAAAAAGACTAAAAAATCGAACAAGAAATAATGGAACATTAACTTATGGGATTTTTTCCTAGCACATTCCATTCTAATTTACAACCTGGGAACACAACTTCCAGAAATGTTGTGCTGCCCTAGAAACCAGTTTTGGGAACGGAGAAATGCTGCCGCCTTGTGGCCGTTTCCCCCAACAGCACCTTTAAAGCCAGTAGTAGTGGTCACTAAATATTCACACTCATTACAAGCCTGTAAATGTCACCTGTTCTCAAAAAAATCCTGGGGTCAAAAATCGACGAAAAATTCAAAACAGGGCAGCCTTCCCAGAAGACCACTTCAAGTGGTTTATTGTACTCACAGTTTTTTTCTGTTTTCGTTTAACAGAAAGAAAACAAAGCATGGAAAAATGCTGAACAGTAGGAATTATTAAAGACATGCAAATCCAAGTTACAAAAACCTATCAGCTCACACCAGTCATAATGGCCATCAGCAAAAATTCTGCAAAAAATAAATGCTGAAGGGGTTGTGGAGAAATGCGCACCCTCGTTTCTAAGTGGGACATGGTAAGAACCAGTAATGAAAACACAAAGGAGGTGCCTTGATAAGGTAAATATCGAGCTACCATTCAATCAAGCATACCCACTGCTGGGCCTATCACCTGAGAGGATGAGAATCCAAAAGACACAGGGTGGCAATCCTGCACTCCAGCAATATTTACCACAGCCAACACTTGGAAGCAACAAAAATGTCTGTCAACAGAGGAAGGCACAAGAAGAAGTGGTCCATGTACACAATGGAATATTACTCCAATTAAAAAATATATAATTTCAATTTAGAAACCAAACGTAAGTTAGGAGACATCAGCTTTTGGGGGTCTGTCCGGGCACATTCCTCTCTAATATATAACCGAGGAACACCACTGGCAGGAGGGACTCTTTCCGTAATTCCCAGAATGGGGAAAGGAGAAATGCTGCCGCCCAATGGCTGATACCTTCAACAGCAGCTTTAAAATCTGTGCTAATGGTCACTTCATATGCACAAGTACTGGAGGGCTGTAAATGAAACCAGCCCTGAAAATGTCTTCAGGGAGGTAATGGCCAAAATATTTCAAAATGTGACACATACTTCAAGAAAACCATTTGAAGAGGTAAGCGCTACTCACAGCTTGAAAAAAAAGAGGACATGCCTGAAAGTTCAATTTCAAGGGATTATGAGATGCATGCAAATCCAACCTCAAAGAGGTGTCAGCTCACAACTGTCAGAATAAACATCAGCAGAAAAACTACAAACAATAAATGCTGAAAGGGTTGTGGACAAGGGCATACCCTCAAATTTAAGTGGAACATAACCTGGTAAGAGCCACTAATGAGAACAGAATGGAGACGCCTTTACAAGGTAAACATTTTGCTACCATATGAACCAACAGGCCCTCTCCTGGGCCTATAACCGAAGAAGACATAGTTGAAAGACACAGGCAGGCAAATGTGCATTTCAGCAGTGTTACAATAACCAAGACATGGAAGCAACCAAAAAGTCCATCAACAGGCGAGTGAACAAAGACAAACTGGTCCACGTACAGATGGAATATTAGCCAAGGAAAACAATGACACAATGCCATTTGCATCACCATAGATGAGTCTAGAAGTAATCACGCAACTTGTAGTAAGTCAGAAAGCGAAAGACACGTATCCTGTGATATCACTTATAGGTGTTACCTAAAAATTGATACCAGTGAAGATATTTCCACAGAGAAAGGCAATCACAGATTCATTAAACAAACTTATGGTTCACCAATGGAAAGGTGTGAGGATTGGATACATTAGGATGTCAGAGTTAACAGAGATATACAAACACAGGTGAAGTTTATAATCACCAAAGAACTACGGAATACCAAGAGAAGACTACTCAACATTATGTCATAACCTAAAATGGGAAAAGGATCCAAAGAAGAAAAGAGATAGGTATATGTGGAAAACAACCACATCTTGCACACCTAAAACAAGCAAAACTTTGTAATCACACTTGCTGTGATAAGCAATGAAAATTAAATTTAAAAAAAGAACAATATTTAGTGAGATATAAACTTAAGGGGCTTTTTCCTGGCCCATTCCATTCTAATTTGCAACCTAGAACAGGACTTCCATTGAGGCTCTGTTTCCCTAGTAACCAGATTTGGTTAATGAGAACTGCTGCCGCCTTGTGGCCGTTTCACACAACAGCAGCTCTAACTGCAGCTGTAATGGTTACTTGATAGTCAAAATAATTGCAGGCCTGTAAATGACACCTGTCCTCAAAACAATCCTTCGGTCGTAAATCGAGCAAAAATCTCAAAAGACATCCATATTTCAAAACGACAATTTCAAGAGGCATATTTTATGCACATTTTATATTCTGTCTCTTTTTTGGTTATAGAAAAAGGCATGGAAAAACGCTCAACGTCAGGAATTAATAAAGCCATGCAAATCCGGTCTAGAAACACGTTCACCTCACAGCCGTCAGAAGGATCATCAGCAAAAACGTCTACATAGTATAAATGCTGAAGGGGTTTTAGAGAACTGTGTACCCTCTAGCTGCTGATGGGATGTAACCTGGTAACAGCCAGTACAGAGAACAAAATGGAGGTGTGTTTAAAGGTAAAACTTGAGCTACTATGTGATCAGGTAGGCCCACTGATGGGCCTATCCGCTGAGTAGACCTGAATCAAAAAGACACAGGCTGGCAATCCTTCACTGCAGCAACATGTACCATAGCCAAGAGCTGGAAGAAACCAAAATGTCCATCAACAGAAAAATGCACCAAGAAGAAGTGGTCCATGTACACAATGGAATATTAGCCATGGAAAAGCATGGAACAATGCCGTTGCCACCACCATAGAAGGATCTAGAGATAATCACCCTACCTGAAGTAAGAAAGAAAACGAAAGACAGATATCCTATTACATCACTTATAGGTGTTACCTAAAATTTGATACCCATGAAATAATTTCCAAGAGAAGGACACTCATAGATTCAGAAAACCAAATTATGTTTAACCAAATGGAAAGGTGTAAGGAATGTATGAATTAGGATATGGGGGTTAACAGACATGTAGTAATACATATGAAATATATAATCACAAAATACCTATGGAATGCTAAAAGAGGTGTACTCAACACTCTGTAGTAACCTACACGGGAAAGGATCCAAAGATGAATAGATCAATACATTGATATAATGAACCAGATTCCATACACCTAGAAAAAACACAGTATTTTTATCCAATTTGCTGTGATAATAAATAAAAATTAAATGTAAAAAACAAACAAGAAGGAAGGAGATATAAGCTCTTGGGAGTTTGCCGTGGCACATTCTGCTCTAATTTGCAGCTTACAAACACGATTTCCAGGAAACCTCTGTTGCCCAAAAACCCAGAGTTGGAAATGTAGAAATGCTGCCGCCTTGTGGCCCTTTCCCACAAGAGCGGCTTTAAAACCACAGCTAACGGTCACTTAACATTCACAAGGACTCAGGACAGTAAAGGACAACTACCCTCAAAAATTCACAACTGGCAAAATTTTCAAGGAGATAGTAGGAAGAGGTAAATTTTACTCATTATTTTTCTAAAAACAAGGAAAATGGATAAAAGCTCAACAACATAAATTTTTAAACTCATGCAAATCTAGCCTACAAAAAGATTTCAACTCACACACGTCAACTACCATCAGCCAAAGGTCTACAAACAATAAATGCTGAAGGGGTTTTAGAGAACTGTGTACCCTCTAGCTGCTGGTGAGATGTAAAGTGGTAAGAGCCAATAGTGAGAACAGAAAGGAGCTGTGTTTAAAAGTAAAAATTGAGCCAGCATTCCATTCAGCAGGCCCACCGCTGAACCTCTCACCTGAAAATACCAGAGCCGAGAAGGCACAGACTGCAACAGCTTCACTGCAGGATTTTTCACAATAGCCAAGACACGGAAGCAACCAAAATGTCCATCAATGGATGAATGGATAAAGAAGTGGTCCATGTACATAATGGAATATTAGCCATGGAAAACAGTGAAACACTGCTCGTTGAGGCACCATTTATGAGCCTAGATATAATCTCAGAACATGCCGTAAGTCAGAAAGAAAAAGACATATAGTATGATATCACTTATAGGCGTTATCTAACAACTGACAAAAATGATAGCATTTTCACAGAGAAAGAAACTCACAGACTTAGAAAACAAACTATTCTTATGTAAATGGAAAGGTGGGCGGTATGGAAAATTAAGATTAGGGTTACCATATGTGTACATATACCTACTAAATACATTTATCAAAGAGACCGACCATATAGCAAGGGAGGTCAATGGAGCACTCTGCAATAATTTACATGGGAAGAGTATCTGTACATGAATATATTACATATATGTGTGTGTGTGTGTGTGTGTGTGTATGTAATGTACAAATGAACCAGATTGTATACACCTAGGACAAACAATATTCTAAATATTACCTCGATTTAAAAAGACTAAAAAATCGAACAAGAAATAATGGAACATTAACTTATGGGATATTTTCCTAGCACATTCCATTCTAATTTACAACCTGGGAACACAACTTCCAGAAATGTTGTGCTGCCCTAGAAACCAGTTTTGGGAACGGAGAAATGCTGCCGCCTTGTGGCCGTTTCCCCCAACAGCACCTTTAAAGCCAGTAGTAGTGGTCACTAAATATTCACACTCATTACAAGCCTGTAAATGTCACCTGTTCTCAAAAAAATCCTGGGGTCAAAAATCGACGAAAAATTCAAAACAGGGCAGCCTTCCCAGAAGACCACTTCAAGTGGTTTATTGTACTCACAGTTTTTTTCTGTTTTCGTTTAACAGAAAGAAAACAAAGCATGGAAAAATGCTGAACAGTAGGAATTATTAAAGACATGCAAATCCAAGTTACAAAAACCTATCAGCTCACACCAGTCATAATGGCCATCAGCAAAAATTCTGCAAACAATAAATGCTGAAGGGGTTGTGGAGAAATGCGCACCCTCGTTTCTAAGTGGGACATGGTAAGAACCAGTAATGAAAACACAAAGGAGGTGCCTTGATAAGGTAAATATCGAGCTACCATTCAATCAAGCATACCCACTGCTGGGCCTATCACCTGAGAGGATGAGAATCCAAAAGACACAGGGTGGCAATCCTGCACTCCAGCAATATTTACCACAGCCAACACTTGGAAGCAACAAAAATGTCTGTCAACAGAGGAAGGCACAAGAAGAAGTGGTCCATGTACACAATGGAATATTACTCCAATTAAAAAATATATAATTTCAATTTAGAAACCAAACGTAAGTTAGGAGACATCAGCTTTTGGGGGTCTGTCCGGGCACATTCCTCTCTAATATATAACCGAGGAACACCACTGGCAGGAGGGACTCTTTCCGTAATTCCCAGAATGGGGAAAGGAGAAATGCTGCCGCCCAATGGCTGATACCTTCAACAGCAGCTTTAAAATCTGTGCTAATGGTCACTTCATATGCACAAGTACTGGAGGGCTGTAAATGAAACCAGCCCTGAAAATGTCTTCAGGGAGGTAATGGCCAAAATATTTCAAAATGTGACACATACTTCAAGAAAACCATTTGAAGAGGTAAGCGCTACTCACAGCTTGAAAAAAAAGAGGACATGCCTGAAAGTTCAATTTCAAGGGATTATGAGATGCATGCAAATCCAACCTCAAAGAGGTGTCAGCTCACAACTGTCAGAATAAACATCAGCAGAAAAACTACAAACAATAAATGCTGAAAGGGTTGTGGACAAGGGCATACCCTCAAATTTAAGTGGAACATAACCTGGTAAGAGCCACTAATGAGAACAGAATGGAGACGCCTTTACAAGGTAAACATTTTGCTACCATATGAACCAACAGGCCCTCTCCTGGGCCTATAACCGAAGAAGACATAGTTGAAAGACACAGGCAGGCAAATGTGCATTTCAGCAGTGTTACAATAACCAAGACATGGAAGCAACCAAAAAGTCCATCAACAGGCGAGTGAACAAAGACAAACTGGTCCACGTACAGATGGAATATTAGCCAAGGAAAACAATGACACAATGCCATTTGCATCACCATAGATGAGTCTAGAAGTAATCACGCAACTTGTAGTAAGTCAGAAAGCGAAAGACACGTATCCTGTGATATCACTTATAGGTGTTACCTAAAAATTGATACCAGTGAAGATATTTCCACAGAGAAAGGCAATCACAGATTCATTAAACAAACTTATGGTCCACCAATGGAAAGGTGTGAGGATTGGATACATTAGGATGTCAGAGTTAACAGAGATATACAAACACAGGTGAAGTATATAATCACCAAAGACCTACGGAATACCAAGAGAAGACTACTCAACATTGTGTCATAACCTAAAATGGGAAAAGGATCCAAAGAAGAAAAGAGATAGGTATATGTGGAAAACAACCACATCTTGCACACCTAAAACAAGCAAAACTTTGTAATCACACTTGCTGTGATAAACAATGAAAATTAAATTTAAAAGAAGAACAATATTTAGTGAGATATAAACTTAAGGGGCTTTTTCCTGGCCCATTCCATTCTAATTTGCAACCTAGAACAGGACTTCCATTGAGGCTCTGTTTCCCTAGTAACCAGATTTGGTTAATGAGAACTGCTGCCGCCTTGTGGCCGTTTCACACAACAGCAGCTCTAACTGCAGCTGTAATGGTTACTTGATAGTCAAAATAATTGCAGGCCTGTAAATGACACCTGTCCTCAAAACAATCCTTCGGTCGTAAATCGAGCAAAAATCTCAAAAGACATCCATATTTCAAAACGACAATTTCAAGAGGCATATTTTATGCACATTTTATATTCTGTCTCTTTTTTGGTTATAGAAAAAGGCATGGAAAAACGCTCAACGTCAGGAATTAATAAAGCCATGCAAATCCGGTCTAGAAACACGTTCACCTCACAGCCGTCAGAAGGATCATCAGCAAAAACGTCTACATAGTATAAATGCTGAAGGGGTTTTAGAGAACTGTGTACCCTCTAGCTGCTGATGGGATGTAACCTGGTAACAGCCAGTACAGAGAACAAAATGGAGGTGTGTTTAAAGGTAAAACTTGAGCTACTATGTGATCAGGTAGGCCCACTGATGGGCCTATCCGCTGAGTAGACCTGAATCAAAAAGACACAGGCTGGCAATCCTTCACTGCAGCAACATGTACCATAGCCAAGAGCTGGAAGAAACCAAAATGTCCATCAACAGAAAAATGCACCAAGAAGAAGTGGTCCATGTACACAATGGAATATTAGCCATGGAAAAGCATGGAACAATGCCGTTGCCACCACCATAGAAGGATCTAGAGATAATCACCCTACCTGAAGTAAGAAAGAAAACGAAAGACAGATATCCTATTACATCACTTATAGGTGTTACCTAAAATTTGATACCCATGAAATAATTTCCAAGAGAAGGACACTCATAGATTCAGAAAACCAAATTATGTTTAACCAAATGGAAAGGTGTAAGGAATGTATGAATTAGGATATGGGGGTTAACAGACATGTAGTAATACATATGAAATATATAATCACAAAATACCTATGGAATGCTAAAAGAGGTGTACTCAACACTCTGTAGTAACCTACACGGGAAAGGATCCAAAGATGAATAGATCAGTACATTGATATAATGAACCAGATTCCATACACCTAGAAAAAACACAGTATTTTTATCCAATTTGCTGTGATAATAAATAAAAATTAAATGTAAAAAACAAACAAGAAGGAAGGAGATATAAGCTCTTGGGAGTTTGCCGTGGCACATTCTGCTCTAATTTGCAGCTTACAAACACGATTTCCAGGAAACCTCTGTTGCCCAAAAACCCAGAGTTGGAAATGTAGAAATGCTGCCGCCTTGTGGCCGTTTCCCACAAGAGCGGCTTTAAAACCACAGCTAACGGTCACTTAACATTCACAAGGACTCAGGACAGTAAAGGACAACTACCCTCAAAAATTCACAACTGGCAAAATTTTCAAGGAGATAGTAGGAAGAGGTAAATTTTACTCATTATTTTTCTAAAAACAAGGAAAATGGATAAAAGCTCAACAACATAAATTTTTAAACTCATGCAAATCTAGCCTACAAAAAGATTTCAACTCACACACGGCAACTACCATCAGCCAAAGGTCTACAAACAATAAATGCTGAAGGGGTTTTAGAGAACTGTGTACCCTCTAGCTGCTGGTGAGATGTAAAGTGGTAAGAGCCAATAGTGAGAACAGAAAGGAGCTGTGTTTAAAAGTAAAAATTGAGCCAGCATTCCATTCAGCAGGCCCACCGCTGAACCTCTCACCTGAAAATACCAGAGCCGAGAAGGCACAGACTGCAACAGCTTCACTGCAGGATTTTTCACAATAGCCAAGACACGGAAGCAACCAAAATGTCCATCAATGGATGAATGGATAAAGAAGTGGTCCATGTACATAATGGAATATTAGCCATGGAAAACAGTGAAACACTGCTCGTTGAGGCACCATTTATGAGCCTAGATATAATCTCAGAACATGCCGTAAGTCAGAAAGAAAAAGACATATAGTATGATATCACTTATAGGCGTTATCTAACAACTGACAAAAATGATAGCATTTTCACAGAGAAAGAAACTCACAGACTTACAAAACAAACTATTCTTATGTAAATGGAAAGGTGGGCGGTATGGAAAATTAAGATTAGGGTTACCATATGTGTACATATACCTACTAAATACATTTATCAAAGAGACCGACCATATAGCAAGGGAGGTCAATGGAGCACTCTGCAATAATTTACATGGGAAGAGTATCTGTACATGAATATATTACATATATGTGTGTGTGTGTGTGTGTGTGTGTGTATATGTAATGTACAAATGAACCAGATTGTATACACCTAGGACAAACAATATTCTAAATATTACCTCGATTTAAAAAGACTAAAAAATCGAACAAGAAATAATGGAACATTAACTTATGGGATTTTTTCCTAGCACATTCCATTCTAATTTACAACCTGGGAACACGACTTCCAGAAATGTTGTGCTGCCCTAGAAACCAGTTTTGGGAACGGAGAAATGCTGCCGCCTTGTGGCCGTTTCCCCCAACAGCACCTTTAAAGCCAGTAGTAGTGGTCACTAAATATTCACACTCATTACAAGCCTGTAAATGTCACCTGTTCTCAAAAAAATCCTGGGGTCAAAAATCGACGAAAAATTCAAAACAGGGCAGCCTTCCCAGAAGACCACTTCAAGTGGTTTATTGTACTCACAGTTTTTTTCTGTTTTCGTTTAACAGAAAGAAAACAAAGCATGGAAAAATGCTGAACATTAGGAATTATTAAAGACATGCAAATCCAAGTTACAAAAACCTATCAGCTCACACCAGTCATAATGGCCATCAGCAAAAATTCTGCAAACAATAAATGCTGAAGGGGTTGTGGAGAAATGCGCACCCTCGTTTCTAAGTGGGACATGGTAAGAACCAGTAATGAAAACACAAAGGAGGTGCCTTGATAAGGTAAATATCGAGCTACCATTCAATCAAGCATACCCACTGCTGGGCCTATCACCTGAGAGGATGAGAATCCAAAAGACACAGGGTGGCAATCCTGCACTCCAGCAATATTTACCACAGCCAACACTTGGAAGCAACAAAAATGTCTGTCAACAGAGGAAGGCACAAGAAGAAGTGGTCCATGTACACAATGGAATATTACTCCAATTAAAAAAATATATAATTTCAATTTAGAAACCAAACGTAAGTTAGGAGACATCAGCTTTTGGGGGTCTGTCCGGGCACATTCCTCTCTAATATATAACCGAGGAACACCACTGGCAGGAGGGACTCTTTCCGTAATTCCCAGAATGGGGAAAGGAGAAATGCTGCCGCCCAATGGCTGATACCTTCAACAGCAGCTTTAAAATCTGTGCTAATGGTCACTTCATATGCACAAGTACTGGAGGGCTGTAAATGAAACCAGCCCTGAAAATGTCTTCAGGGAGGTAATGGCCAAAATATTTCAAAATGTGACACATACTTCAAGAAAACCATTTGAAGAGGTAAGCACTACTCACAGCTTGAAAAAAAAGAGGACATGCCTGAAAGTTCAATTTCAAGGGATTATGAGATGCATGCAAATCCAACCTCAAAGAGGTGTCAGCTCACACCTGTCAGAATAAACATCAGCAGAAAAACTACAAACAATAAATGCTGAAAGGGTTGTGGACAAGGGCATACCCTCAAATTTAAGTGAGGGTAAGAGCCACTAATGAGAACAGAATGGAGACGCCTTTACAAGGTAAACATTTTGCTACCATATGAACCAACAGGCTCTCTCCTGGGCCTATAACCGAAGAAGACATAGTTGAAAGACACAGGCAGGCAAATGTGCATTTCAGCAGTGTTAGAATAACCAAGACATGGAAGCAACCAAAAAGTCCATCAACAGGCGAGTGGACAAAGACAAACTGGTCCACATACAGATGGAATATTCGCCAAGGAAAACAATGACACAATGCCATTTGCATCACCATAGATGAGTCTAGAAATAATCACGCAACTTGTAGTAAGTCAGAAAGCGAAAGACACGTATCCTGTGATATCACTTATAGGTGTTACCTAAAAATTGATACCAGTGAAGATATTTCCACAGAGAAAGGCAATCACAGATTCATTAAACAAACTTATGGTTCACCAATGGAAAGGTGTGAGGATTGGATACATTAGGATGTCAGAGTTAACAGAGATATACAAACACAGGTGAAGTATATAATCACCAAAGACCTACGGAATACCAAGAGAAGACTACTCAACATTGTGTCATAACCTAAAATGGGAAAAGGATCCAAAGAAGAAAAGAGATAGGTATATGTGGAAAACAACCACATCTTGCACACCTAAAACAAGCAAAACTTTGTAATCACACTTGCTGTGATAAACAATGAAAATTAAATTTAAAAGAAGAACAATATTTAGTGAGATATAAACTTAAGGGGCTTTTTCCTGGCCCATTCCATTCTAATTTGCAACCTAGAACAGGACTTCCATTGAGGCTCTGTTTCCCTAGTAACCAGATTTGGTTAATGAGAACTGCTGCCGCCTTGTGGCCGTTTCACACAACAGCAGCTCTAACTGCAGCTGTAATGGTTACTTGATAGTCAAAATAATTGCAGGCCTGTAAATGACACCTGTCCTCAAAACAATCCTTCGGTCGTAAATCGAGCAAAAATCTCAAAAGACATCCATATTTCAAAACGACAATTTCAAGAGGCATATTTTATGCACACTTTATATTCTGTCTCTTTTTTGGTTATAGAAAAAGGCATGGAAAAACGCTCAACGTCAGGAATTAATAAAGCCATGCAAATCCGGTCTAGAAACACGTGCACCTCACAGCCGTCAGAAGGATCATCAGCAAAAAAGTCTACATAGTATAAATGCTGAAGGGGTTTTAGAGAACTGTGTACCCTCTAGCTGCTGATGGGATGTAACCTGGTAACAGCCAGTACAGAGAACAAAATGGAGGTGTGTTTAAAGGTAAAACTTGAGCTACTATGTGATCAGGTAGGCCCACTGATGGGCCTATCCGCTGAGTAGACCTGAATCAAAAAGACACAGGCTGGCAATCCTTCACTGCAGCAACATGTACCATAGCCAAGAGCTGGAAGAAACCAAAATGTCCATCAACAGAAAAATGCACCAAGAAGAAGTGGTCCATGTACACAATGGAATATTAGCCATGGAAAAGCATGGAACAATGCCGTTGCCACCACCATAGAAGGATCTAGAGATAATCACCCTACCTGAAGTAAGAAAGAAAACGAAAGACAGATATCCTATTACATCACTTATAGGTGTTACCTAAAAATTGATACCCATGAAATAATTTCCAAGAGAAGGACACTCATAGATTCAGAAAACCAAATTATGTTTAACCAAATGGAAAGGTGTAAGGAATGTATGAATTAGGATATGGGGGTTAACAGACATGTAGTAATACATATGAAATATATAATCACAAAATACCTATGGAATGCTAAAAGAGGTGTACTCAACACTCTGTAGTAACCTACATGGGAAAGGATCCAAAGATGAATAGATCAATACATTGATATAATGAACCAGATTCCATACACCTAGAAAAAACACAGTATTTTTATCCAATTTGCTGTGATAATAAATAAAAATTAAATGTAAAAAACAAACAAGAAGGAAGGAGATATAAGCTCTTGGGAGTTTGCCGTGGCACATTCTGCTCTAATTTGCAGCTTACAAACACGATTTCCAGGAAACCTCTGTTGCCCAAAAACCCAGAGTTGGAAATGTAGAAATGCTGCCGCCTTGTGGCCCTTTCCCACAAGAGCGGCTTTAAAACCACAGCTAACGGTCACTTAACATTCACAAGGACTCAGGACAGTAAAGGACAACTACCCTCAAAAATTCACAACTGGCAAAATTTTCAAGGAGATAGTAGGAAGAGGTAAATTTTACTCATTATTTTTCTAAAAACAAGGAAAATGGATAAAAGCTCAACAACATAAATTTTTAAACTCATGCAAATCTAGCCTACAAAAAGATTTCAACTCACACACGGCAACTACCATCAGCCAAAGGTCTACAAACAATAAATGCTGAAGGGGTTTTAGAGAACTGTGTACCCTCTAGCTGCTGGTGAGATGTAAAGTGGTAAGAGCCAATAGTGAGAACAGAAAGGAGCTGTGTTTAAAAGTAAAAATTGAGCCAGCATTCCATTCAGCAGGCCCACCGCTGAACCTCTCACCTGAAAATACCAGAGCCGAGAAGGCACAGACTGCAACAGCTTCACTGCAGGATTTTTCACAATAGCCAAGACACGGAAGCAACCAAAATGTCCATCAATGGATGAATGGATAAAGAAGTGGTCCATGTACATAATGGAATATTAGCCATGGAAAACAGTGAAACACTGCTCGTTGAGGCACCATTTATGAGCCTAGATATAATCTCAGAACATGCCGTAAGTCAGAAAGAAAAAGACATATAGTATGATATCACTTATAGGCGTTATCTAACAACTGACAAAAATGATAGCATTTTCACAGAGAAAGAAACTCACAGACTTAGAAAACAAACTATTCTTATGTAAATGGAAAGGTGGGCGGTATGGAAAATTAAGATTAGGGTTACCATATGTGTACATATACCTACTAAATACATTTATCAAAGAGACCGACCATATAGCAAGGGAGGTCAATGGAGCACTCTGCAATAATTTACATGGGAAGAGTATCTGTACATGAATATATTACATATATGTGTGTGTGTGTGTGTGTGTGTGTATGTAATGTACAAATGAACCAGATTGTATACACCTAGGACAAACAATATTCTAAATATTACCTCGATTTAAAAAGACTAAAAAATCGAACAAGAAATAATGGAACATTAACTTATGGGATTTTTTCCTAGCACATTCCATTCTAATTTACAACCTGGGAACACAACTTCCAGAAATGTTGTGCTGCCCTAGAAACCAGTTTTGGGAACGGAGAAATGCTGCCGCCTTGTGGCCGTTTCCCCCAACAGCACCTTTAAAGCCAGTAGTAGTGGTCACTAAATATTCACACTCATTACAAGCCTGTAAATGTCACCTGTTCTCAAAAACATCCTGGGGTCAAAAATCGACGAAAAATTCAAAACAGGGCAGCCTTCCCAGAAGACCACTTCAAGTGGTTTATTGTACTCACAGTTTTTTTCTGTTTTCGTTTAACAGAAAGAAAACAAAGCATGGAAAAATGCTGAACATTAGGAATTATTAAAGACATGCAAATCCAAGTTACAAAAACCTATCAGCTCACACCAGTCATAATGGCCATCAGCAAAAATTCTGCAAACAATAAATGCTGAAGGGGTTGTGGAGAAATGCGCACCCTCGTTTCTAAGTGGGACATGGTAAGAACCAGTAATGAAAACACAAAGGAGGTGCCTTGATAAGGTAAATATCGAGCTACCATTCAATCAAACATACCCACTGCTGGGCCTATCACCTGAGAGGATGAGAATCCAAAAGACACAGGGTGGCAATCCTGCACTCCAGCAATATTTACCACAGCCAACACTTGGAAGCAACAAAAATGTCTGTCAACAGAGGAAGGCACAAGAAGAAGTGGTCCATGTACACAATGGAATATTACTCCAATTAAAAAAATATATAATTTCAATTTAGAAACCAAACGTAAGTTAGGAGACATCAGCTTTTGGGGGTCTGTCCGGGCACATTCCTCTCTAATATATAACCGAGGAACACCACTGGCAGGAGGGACTCTTTCCGTAATTCCCAGAATGGGGAAAGGAGAAATGCTGCCGCCCAATGGCTGATACCTTCAACAGCAGCTTTAAAATCTGTGCTAATGGTCACTTCATATGCACAAGTACTGGAGGGCTGTAAATGTAACCAGCCCTGAAAATGTCTTCAGGGAGGTAATGGCCAAAATATTTCAAAATGTGACACATACTTCAAGAAAACCATTTGAAGAGGTAAGCGCTACTCACAGCTTGAAAAAAAAGAGGACATGCCTGAAAGTTCAATTTCAAGGGATTATGAGATGCATGCAAATCCAACCTCAAAGAGGTGTCAGCTCACACCTGTCAGAATAAACATCAGCAGAAAAACTACAAACAATAAATGCTGAAAGGGTTGTGGACAAGGGCATACCCTCAAATTTAAGTGAGGGTAAGAGCCACTAATGAGAACAGAATGGAGACGCCTTTACAAGGTAAACATTTTGCTACCATATGAACCAACAGGCCCTCTCCTGGGCCTATAACCGAAGAAGACATAGTTGAAAGACACAGGCAGGCAAATGTGCATTTCAGCAGTGTTACAATAACCAAGACATGGAAGCAACCAAAAAGTCCATCAACAGGCGAGTGGACAAAGACAAACTGGTCCACGTACAGATGGAATATTAGCCAAGGAAAACAATGACACAATGCCATTTGCATCACCATAGATGAGTCTAGAAGTAATCACGCAACTTGTAGTAAGTCAGAAAGCGAAAGACACGTATCCTGTGATATCACTTATAGGTGTTACCTAAAAATTGATACCAGTGAAGATATTTCCACAGAGAAAGGCAATCACAGATTCATTAAACAAACTTATGGTTCACCAATGGAAAGGTGTGAGGATTGGATACATTAGGATGTCAGAGTTAACAGAGATATACAAACACAGGTGAAGTTTATAATCACCAAAGACCTACGGAATACCAAGAGAAGACTACTCAACATTGTGTCATAACCTAAAATGGGAAAAGGATCCAAAGAAGAAAAGAGATAGGTATATGTGGAAAACAACCACATCTTGCACACCTAAAACAAGCAAAACTTTGTAATCACACTTGCTGTGATAAACAATGAAAATTAAATTTAAAAGAAGAACAATATTTAGTGAGATATAAACTTAAGGGGCTTTTTCCTGGCCCATTCCATTCTAATTTGCAACCTAGAACAGGACTTCCATTGAGGCTCTGTTTCCCTAGTAACCAGATTTGGTTAATGAGAACTGCTGCCGCCTTGTGGCCGTTTCACACAACAGCAGCTCTAACTGCAGCTGTAATGGTTACTTGATAGTCAAAATAATTGCAGGCCTGTAAATGACACCTGTCCTCAAAACAATCCTTCGGTCGTAAATCGAGCAAAAATCTCAAAAGACATCCATATTTCAAAACGACAATTTCAAGAGGCATATTTTATGCACACTTTATATTCTGTCTCTTTTTTGGTTATAGAAAAAGGCATGGAAAAACGCTCAACGTCAGGAATTAATAAAGCCATGCAAATCCGGTCTAGAAACACGTTCACCTCACAGCCGTCAGAAGGATCATCAGCAAAAAAGTCTACATAGTATAAATGCTGAAGGGGTTTTAGAGAACTGTGTACCCTCTAGCTGCTGATGGGATGTAACCTGGTAACAGCCAGTACAGAGAACAAAATGGAGGTGTGTTTAAAGGTAAAACTTGAGCTACTATGTGATCAGGTAGGCCCACTGATGGGCCTATCCGCTGAGTAGACCTGAATCAAAAAGACACAGGCTGGCAATCCTTCACTGCAGCAACATGTACCATAGCCAAGAGCTGGAAGAAACCAAAATGTCCATCAACAGAAAAATGCACCAAGAAGAAGTGGTCCATGTACACAATGGAATATTAGCCATGGAAAAGCATGGAACAATGCCGTTGCCACCACCATAGAAGGATCTAGAGATAATCACCCTACCTGAAGTAAGAAAGAAAACGAAAGACAGATATCCTATTACATCACTTATAGGTGTTACCTAAAAATTGATACCCATGAAATAATTTCCAAGAGAAGGACACTCATAGATTCAGAAAACCAAATTATGTTTAACCAAATGGAAAGGTGTAAGGAATGTATGAATTAGGATATGGGGGTTAACAGACATGTAGTAATACATATGAAATATATAATCACAAAATACCTATGGAATGCTAAAACAGGTGTACTCAACACTCTGTAGTAACCTACACGGGAAAGGATCCAAAGATGAATAGATCAATACATTGATATAATGAACCAGATTCCGTACACCTAGAAAAAACACAGTATTTTTATCCAATTTGCTGTGATAATAAATAAAAATTAAATGTAAAAAACAAACAAGAAGGAAGGAGATATAAGCTCTTGGGAGTTTGCCGTGGCACATTCTGCTCTAATTTGCAGCTTACAAACACGATTTCCAGGAAACCTCTGTTGCCCAAAAACCCAGAGTTGGAAATGTAGAAATGCTGCCGCCTTGTGGCCGTTTCCCACAAGAGCGGCTTTAAAACCACAGCTAACGGTCACTTAACATTCACAAGGACTCAGGACAGTAAAGGACAACTACCCTCAAAAATTCACAACTGGCAAAATTTTCAAGGAGATAGTAGGAAGAGGTAAATTTTACTCATTATTTTTCTAAAAACAAGGAAAATGGATAAAAGCTCAACAACATAAATTTTTAAACTCATGCAAATCTAGCCTACAAAAAGATTTCAACTCACACACGTCAACTACCATCAGCCAAAGGTCTACAAACAATAAATGCTGAAGGGGTTTTAGAGAACTGTGTACCCTCTAGCTGCTGGTGAGATGTAAAGTGGTAAGAGCCAATAGTGAGAACAGAAAGGAGCTGTGTTTAAAAGTAAAAATTGAGCCAGCATTCCATTCAGCAGGCCCACCGCTGAACCTCTCACCTGAAAATACCAGAGCCGAGAAGGCACAGACTGCAACAGCTTCACTGCAGGATTTTTCACAATAGCCAAGACACGGAAGCAACCAAAATGTCCATCAATGGATGAATGGATAAAGAAGTGGTCCATGTACATAATGGAATATTAGCCATGGAAAACAGTGAAACACTGCTCGTTGAGGCACCATTTATGAGCCTAGATATAATCTCAGAACATGCCGTAAGTCAGAAAGAAAAAGACATATAGTATGATATCACTTATAGGCGTTATCTAACAACTGACAAAAATGATAGCATTTTCACAGAGAAAGAAACTCACAGACTTAGAAAACAAACTATTCTTATGTAAATGGAAAGGTGGGCGGTATGGAAAATTAAGATTAGGGTTACCATATGTGTACATATACCTACTAAATACATTTATCAAAGAGACCGACCATATAGCAAGGGAGGTCAATGGAGCACTCTGCAATAATTTACATGGGAAGAGTATCTGTACATGAATATATTACATATATGTGTGTGTGTGTGTGTGTGTGTGTGTGTATGTAATGTACAAATGAACCAGATTGTATACACCTAGGACAAACAATATTCTAAATATTACCTCGATTTAAAAAGACTAAAAAATCGAACAAGAAATAATGGAACATTAACTTATGGGATTTTTTCCTAGCACATTCCATTCTAATTTACAACCTGGGAACACAACTTCCAGAAATGTTGTGCTGCCCTAGAAACCAGTTTTGGGAACGGAGAAATGCTGCCGCCTTGTGGCCGTTTCCCCCAACAGCACCTTTAAAGCCAGTAGTAGTGGTCACTAAATATTCACACTCATTACAAGCCTGTAAATGTCACCTGTTCTCAAAAAAATCCTGGGGTCAAAAATCGACGAAAAATTCAAAACAGGGCAGCCTTCCCAGAAGACCACTTCAAGTGGTTTATTGTACTCACAGTTTTTTTCTGTTTTCGTTTAACAGAAAGAAAACAAAGCATGGAAAAATGCTGAACAGTAGGAATTATTAAAGACATGCAAATCCAAGTTACAAAAACCTATCAGCTCACACCAGTCATAATGGCCATCAGCAAAAATTCTGCAAACAATAAATGCTGAAGGGGTTGTGGAGAAATGCACACCCTCGTTTCTAAGTGGGACATGGTAAGAACCAGTAATGAAAACACAAAGGAGGTGCCTTGATAAGGTAAATATCGAGCTACCATTCAATCAAGCATACCCACTGCTGGGCCTATCACCTGAGAGGATGAGAATCCAAAAGACACAGGGTGGCAATCCTGCACTCCAGCAATATTTACCACAGCCAACACTTGGAAGCAACAAAAATGTCTGTCAACAGAGGAAGGCACAAGAAGAAGTGGTCCATGTACACAATGGAATATTACTCCAATTAAAAAATATATAATTTCAATTTAGAAACCAAACGTAAGTTAGGAGACATCAGCTTTTGGGGGTCTGTCCGGGCACATTCCTCTCTAATATATAACCGAGGAACACCACTGGCAGGAGAGACTCTTTCCGTAATTCCCAGAATGGGGAAAGGAGAAATGCTGCCGCCCAATGGCTGATACCTTCAACAGCAGCTTTAAAATCTGTGCTAATGGTCACTTCATATGCACAAGTACTGGAGGGCTGTAAATGAAACCAGCCCTGAAAATGTCTTCAGGGAGGTAATGGCCAAAATATTTCAAAATGTGACACATACTTCAAGAAAACCATTTGAAGAGGTAAGCGCTACTCACAGCTTGAAATAAAAGAGGACATGCCTGAAAGTTCAATTTCAAGGGATTATGAGATGCATGCAAATCCAACCTCAAAGAGGTGTCAGCTCACAACTGTCAGAATAAACATCAGCAGAAAAACTACAAACAATAAATGCTGAAAGGGTTGTGGACAAGGGCATACCCTCAAATTTAAGTGGAACATAACCTGGTAAGAGCCACTAATGAGAACAGAATGGAGACGCCTTTACAAGGTAAACATTTTGCTACCATATGAACCAACAGGCCCTCTCCTGGGCCTATAACCGAAGAAGACATAGTTGAAAGACACAGGCAGGCAAATGTGTATTTCAGCAGTGTTACAATAACCAAGACATGGAAGCAACCAAAAAGTCCATCAACAGGCGAGTGAACAAAGACAAACTGGTCCACGTACAGATGGAATATTAGCCAAGGAAAACAATGACACAATGCCATTTGCATCACCATAGATGAGTCTAGAAGTAATCACGCAACTTGTAGTAAGTCAGAAAGCGAAAGACACGTATCCTGTGATATCACTTATAGGTGTTACCTAAAAATTGATACCAGTGAAGATATTTCCACAGAGAAAGGCAATCACAGATTCATTAAACAAACTTATGGTTCACCAATGGAAAGGTGTGAGGATTGGATACATTAGGATGTCAGAGTTAACAGAGATATACAAACACAGGTGAAGTTTATAATCACCAAAGAACTACGGAATACCAAGAGAAGACTACTCAACATTGTGTCATAACCTAAAATGGGAAAAGGATCCAAAGAAGAAAAGAGATAGGTATATGTGGAAAACAACCACATCTTGCACACCTAAAACAAGCAAAACTTTGTAATCACACTTGCTGTGATAAGCAATGAAAATTAAATTTAAAAAAAGAACAATATTTAGTGAGATATAAACTTAAGGGGCTTTTTCCTGGCCCATTCCATTCTAATTTGCAACCTAGAACAGGACTTCCATTGAGGCTCTGTTTCCCTAGTAACCAGATTTGGTTAATGAGAACTGCTGCCGCCTTGTGGCCGTTTCACACAACAGCAGCTCTAACTGCAGCTGTAATGGTTACTTGATAGTCAAAATAATTGCAGGCCTGTAAATGACACCTGTCCTCAAAACAATCCTTCGGTCGTAAATCAAGCAAAAATCTCAAAAGACATCCATATTTCAAAACGACAATTTCAAGAGGCATATTTTATGCACATTTTATATTCTGTCTCTTTTTTGGTTATAGAAAAAGGCATGGAAAAACGCTCAACGTCAGGAATTAATAAAGCCATGCAAATCCGGTCTAGAAACACGTTCACCTCACAGCCGTCAGAAGGATCATCAGCAAAAACGTCTACATAGTATAAATGCTGAAGGGGTTTTAGAGAACTGTGTACCCTCTAGCTGCTGATGGGATGTAACCTGGTAACAGCCAGTACAGAGAACAAAATGGAGGTGTGTTTAAAGGTAAAACTTGAGCTACTATGTGATCAGGTAGGCCCACTGATGGGCCTATCCGCTGAGTAGACCTGAATCAAAAAGACACAGGCTGGCAATCCTTCACTGCAGCAACATGTACCATAGCCAAGAGCTGGAAGAAACCAAAATGTCCATCAACAGAAAAATGCACCAAGAAGAAGTGGTCCATGTACACAATGGAATATTAGCCATGGAAAAGCATGGAACAATGCCGTTGCCACCACCATAGAAGGATCTAGAGATAATCACCCTACCTGAAGTAAGAAAGAAAACGAAAGACAGATATCCTATTACATCACTTATAGGTGTTACCTAAAATTTGATACCCATGAAATAATTTCCAAGAGAAGGACACTCATAGATTCAGAAAACCAAATTATGTTTAACCAAATGGAAAGGTGTAAGGAATGTATGAATTAGGATATGGGGGTTAACAGACATGTAGTAATACATATGAAATATATAATCACAAAATACCTATGGAATGCTAAAAGAGGTGTACTCAACACTCTGTAGTAACCTACACGGGAAAGGATCCAAAGATGAATAGATCAATACATTGATATAATGAACCAGATTCCATACACCTAGAAAAAACACAGTATTTTTATCCAATTTGCTGTGATAATAAATAAAAATTAAATGTAAAAAACAAACAAGAAGGAAGGAGATATAAGCTCTTGGGAGTTTGCCGTGGCACATTCTGCTCTAATTTGCAGCTTACAAACACGATTTCCAGGAAACCTCTGTTGCCCAAAAACCCAGAGTTGGAAATGTAGAAATGCTGCCGCCTTGTGGCCGTTTCCCACAAGAGCGGCTTTAAAACCACAGCTAACGGTCACTTAACATTCACAAGGACTCAGGACAGTAAAGGACAACTACCCTCAAAAATTCACAACTGGCAAAATTTTCAAGGAGATAGTAGGAAGAGGTAAATTTTACTCATTATTTTTCTAAAAACAAGGAAAATGGATAAAAGCTCAACAACATAAATTTTTAAACTCATGCAAATCTAGCCTACAAAAAGATTTCAACTCACACACGTCAACTACCATCAGCCAAAGGTCTACAAACAATAAATGCTGAAGGGGTTTTAGAGAACTGTGTACCCTCTAGCTGCTGGTGAGATGTAAAGTGGTAAGAGCCAATAGTGAGAACAGAAAGGAGCTGTGTTTAAAAGTAAAAATTGAGCCAGCATTCCATTCAGCAGGCCCACCGCTGAACCTCTCACCTGAAAATACCAGAGCCGAGAAGGCACAGACTGCAACAGCTTCACTGCAGGATTTTTCACAATAGCCAAGACACGGAAGCAACCAAAATGTCCATCAATGGATGAATGGATAAAGAAGTGGTCCATGTACATAATGGAATATTAGCCATGGAAAACAGTGAAACACTGCTCGTTGAGGCACCATTTATGAGCCTAGATATAATCTCAGAACATGCCGTAAGTCAGAAAGAAAAAGACATATAGTATGATATCACTTATAGGCGTTATCTAACAACTGACAAAAATGATAGCATTTTCACAGAGAAAGAAACTCACAGACTTAGAAAACAAACTATTCTTATGTAAATGGAAAGGTGGGCGGTATGGAAAATTAAGATTAGGGTTACCATATGTGTACATATACCTACTAAATACATTTATCAAAGAGACCGACCATATAGCAAGGGAGGTCAATGGAGCACTCTGCAATAATTTACATGGGAAGAGTATCTGTACATGAATATATTACATATATGTGTGTGTGTGTGTGTGTGTGTGTGTATGTAATGTACAAATGAACCAGATTGTATACACCTAGGACAAACAATATTCTAAATATTACCTCGATTTAAAAAGACTAAAAAATCGAACAAGAAATAATGGAACATTAACTTATGGGATTTTTTCCTAGCACATTCCATTCTAATTTACAACCTGGGAACACAACTTCCAGAAATGTTGTGCTGCCCTAGAAACCAGTTTTGGGAACGGAGAAATGCTGCCGCCTTGTGGCCGTTTCCCCCAACAGCACCTTTAAAGCCAGTAGTAGTGGTCACTAAATATTCACACTCATTACAAGCCTGTAAATGTCACCTGTTCTCAAAAAAATCCTGGGGTCAAAAATCGACGAAAAATTCAAAACAGGGCAGCCTTCCCAGAAGACCACTTCAAGTGGTTTATTGTACTCACAGTTTTTTTCTGTTTTCGTTTAACAGAAAGAAAACAAAGCATGGAAAAATGCTGAACAGTAGGAATTATTAAAGACATGCAAATCCAAGTTACAAAAACCTATCAGCTCACACCAGTCATAATGGCCATCAGCAAAAATTCTGCAAACAATAAATGCTGAAGGGGTTGTGGAGAAATGCGCACCCTCGTTTCTAAGTGGGACATGGTAAGAACCAGTAATGAAAACACAAAGGAGGTGCCTTGATAAGGTAAATATCGAGCTACCATTCAATCAAGCATACCCACTGCTGGGCCTATCACCTGAGAGGATGAGAATCCAAAAGACACAGGGTGGCAATCCTGCACTCCAGCAATATTTACCACAGCCAACACTTGGAAGCAACAAAAATGTCTGTCAACAGAGGAAGGCACAAGAAGAAGTGGTCCATGTACACAATGGAATATTACTCCAATTAAAAAAATATATAATTTCAATTTAGAAACCAAACGTAAGTTAGGAGACATCAGCTTTTGGGGGTCTGTCCGGGCACATTCCTCTCTAATATATAACCGAGGAACACCACTGGCAGGAGGGACTCTTTCCGTAATTCCCAGAATGGGGAAAGGAGAAATGCTGCCGCCCAATGGCTGATACCTTCAACAGCAGCTTTAAAATCTGTGCTAATGGTCACTTCATATGCACAAGTACTGGAGGGCTGTAAATGAAACCAGCCCTGAAAATGTCTTCAGGGAGGTAATGGCCAAAATATTTCAAAATGTGACACATACTTCAAGAAAACCATTTGAAGAGGTAAGCGCTACTCACAGCTTGAAAAAAAAGAGGACATGCCTGAAAGTTCAATTTCAAGGGATTATGAGATGCATGCAAATCCAACCTCAAAGAAGTGTCAGCTCACACCTGTCAGAATAAACATCAGCAGAAAAACTACAAACAATAAATGCTGAAAGGGTTGTGGACAAGGGCATACCCTCAAATTTAAGTGAGGGTAAGAGCCACTAATGAGAACAGAATGGAGACGCCTTTACAAGGTAAACATTTTGCTACCATATGAACCAACAGGCCCTCTCCTGGGCCTATAACCGAAGAAGACATAGTTGAAAGACACAGGCAGGCAAATGTGCATTTCAGCAGTGTTACAATAACCAAGACATGGAAGCAACCAAAAAGTCCATCAACAGGCGAGTGGACAAAGACAAACTGGTCCACGTACAGATGGAATATTAGCCAAGGAAAACAATGACACAATGCCATTTGCATCACCATAGATGAGTCTAGAAGTAATCACGCAACTTGTAGTAAGTCAGAAAGCGAAAGACAGGTATCCTGTGATATCACTTATAGGTGTTACCTAAAAATTGATACCAGTGAAGATATTTCCACAGAGAAAGGCAATCACAGATTCATTAAACAAACTTATGGTTCACCAATGGAAAGGTGTGAGGATTGGATACATTAGGATGTCAGAGTTAACAGAGATATACAAACACAGGTGAAGTTTATAATCACCAAAGAACTACGGAATACCAAGAGAAGACTACTCAACATTGTGTCATAACCTAAAATGGGAAAAGGATCCAAAGAAGAAAAGAGATAGGTATATGTGGAAAACAACCACATCTTGCACACCTAAAACAAGCAAAACTTTGTAATCACACTTGCTGTGATAAACAATGAAAATTAAATTTAAAAGAAGAACAATATTTAGTGAGATATAAACTTAAGGGGCTTTTTCCTGGCCCATTCCATTCTAATTTGCAACCTAGAACAGGACTTCCATTGAGGCTCTGTTTCCCTAGTAACCAGATTTGGTTAATGAGAACTGCTGCCGCCTTGTGGCCGTTTCACACAACAGCAGCTCTAACTGCA
Organism: Orcinus orca; assembly: GCF_937001465.1. NCBI lineage: Eukaryota > Metazoa > Chordata > Mammalia > Artiodactyla > Delphinidae > Orcinus > Orcinus orca. The sequence goes on along the minus strand of NC_064561.1, from coordinate 47,055,346 downwards.
GCTGTAATGGTTACTTGATAGTCAAAATAATTGCAGGCCTGTAAATGACACCTGTCCTCAAAACAATCCTTCGGTCGTAAATCGAGCAAAAATCTCAAAAGACATCCATATTTCAAAACGACAATTTCAAGAGGCATATTTTATGCACACTTTATATTCTGTCTCTTTTTTGGTTATAGAAAAAGGCATGGAAAAACGCTCAACGTCAGGAATTAATAAAGCCATGCAAATCCGGTCTAGAAACACGTTCACCTCACAGCCGTCAGAAGGATCATCAGCAAAAAAGTCTACATAGTATAAATGCTGAAGGGGTTTTAGAGAACTGTGTACCCTCTAGCTGCTGATGGGATGTAACCTGGTAACAGCCAGTACAGAGAACAAAATGGAGGTGTGTTTAAAGGTAAAACTTGAGCTACTATGTGATCAGGTAGGCCCACTGATGGGCCTATCCGCTGAGTAGACCTGAATCAAAAAGACACAGGCTGGCAATCCTTCACTGCAGCAACATGTACCATAGCCAAGAGCTGGAAGAAACCAAAATGTCCATCAACAGAAAAATGCACCAAGAAGAAGTGGTCCATGTACACAATGGAATATTAGCCATGGAAAAGCATGGAACAATGCCGTTGCCACCACCATAGAAGGATCTAGAGATAATCACCCTACCTGAAGTAAGAAAGAAAACGAAAGACAGATATCCTATTACATCACTTATAGGTGTTACCTAAAATTTGATACCCATGAAATAATTTCCAAGAGAAGGACACTCATAGATTCAGAAAACCAAATTATGTTTAACCAAATGGAAAGGTGTAAGGAATGTATGAATTAGGATATGGGGGTTAACAGACATGTAGTAATACATATGAAATATATAATCACAAAATACCTATGGAATGCTAAAAGAGGTGTACTCAACACTCTGTAGTAACCTACACGGGAAAGGATCCAAAGATGAATAGATCAATACATTGATATAATGAACCAGATTCCATACACCTAGAAAAAACACAGTATTTTTATCCAATTTGCTGTGATAATAAATAAAAATTAAATGTAAAAAACAAACAAGAAGGAAGGAGATATAAGCTCTTGGGAGTTTGCCGTGGCACATTCTGCTCTAATTTGCAGCTTACAAACACGATTTCCAGGAAACCTCTGTTGCCCAAAAACCCAGAGTTGGAAATGTAGAAATGCTGCCGCCTTGTGGCCGTTTCCCACAAGAGCGGCTTTAAAACCACAGCTAACGGTCACTTAACATTCACAAGGACTCAGGACAGTAAAGGACAACTACCCTCAAAAATTCACAACTGGCAAAATTTTCAAGGAGATAGTAGGAAGAGGTAAATTTTACTCATTATTTTTCTAAAAACAAGGAAAATGGATAAAAGCTCAACAACATAAATTTTTAAACTCATGCAAATCTAGCCTACAAAAAGATTTCAACTCACACACGTCAACTACCATCAGCCAAAGGTCTACAAACAACAAATGCTGAAGGGGTTTTAGAGAACTGTGTACCCTCTAGCTGCTGGTGAGATGTAAAGTGGTAAGAGCCAATAGTGAGAACAGAAAGGAGCTGTGTTTAAAAGTAAAAATTGAGCCAGCATTCCATTCAGCAGGCCCACCGCTGAACCTCTCACCTGAAAATACCAGAGCCGAGAAGGCACAGACTGCAACAGCTTCACTGCAGGATTTTTCACAATAGCCAAGACACGGAAGCAACCAAAATGTCCATCAATGGATGAATGGATAAAGAAGTGGTCCATGTACATAATGGAATATTAGCCATGGAAAACAGTGAAACACTGCTCGTTGAGGCACCATTTATGAGCCTAGATATAATCTCAGAACATGCCGTAAGTCAGAAAGAAAAAGACATATAGTATGATATCACTTATAGGCGTTATCTAACAACTGACAAAAATGATAGCATTTTCACAGAGAAAGAAACTCACAGACTTAGAAAACAAACTATTCTTATGTAAATGGAAAGGTGGGCGGTATGGAAAATTAAGATTAGGGTTACCATATGTGTACATATACCTACTAAATACATTTATCAAAGAGACCGACCATATAGCAAGGGAGGTCAATGGAGCACTCTGCAATAATTTACATGGGAAGAGTATCTGTACATGAATATATTACATATATGTGTGTGTGTGTGTGTGTGTGTGTGTATGTAATGTACAAATGAACCAGATTGTATACACCTAGGACAAACAATATTCTAAATATTACCTCGATTTAAAAAGACTAAAAAATCGAACAAGAAATAATGGAACATTAACTTATGGGATTTTTTCCTAGCACATTCCATTCTAATTTACAACCTGGGAACACAACTTCCAGAAATGTTGTGCTGCCCTAGAAACCAGTTTTGGGAACGGAGAAATGCTGCCGCCTTGTGGCCGTTTCCCCCAACAGCACCTTTAAAGCCAGTAGTAGTGGTCACTAAATATTCACACTCATTACAAGCCTGTAAATGTCACCTGTTCTCAAAAAAATCCTGGGGTCAAAAATCGACGAAAAATTCAAAACAGGGCAGCCTTCCCAGAAGACCACTTCAAGTGGTTTATTGTACTCACAGTTTTTTTCTGTTTTCGTTTAACAGAAAGAAAACAAAGCATGGAAAAATGCTGAACAGTAGGAATTATTAAAGACATGCAAATCCAAGTTACAAAAACCTATCAGCTCACACCAGTCATAATGGCCATCAGCAAAAATTCTGCAAAAAATAAATGCTGAAGGGGTTGTGGAGAAATGCGCACCCTCGTTTCTAAGTGGGACATGGTAAGAACCAGTAATGAAAACACAAAGGAGGTGCCTTGATAAGGTAAATATCGAGCTACCATTCAATCAAGCATACCCACTGCTGGGCCTATCACCTGAGAGGATGAGAATCCAAAAGACACAGGGTGGCAATCCTGCACTCCAGCAATATTTACCACAGCCAACACTTGGAAGCAACAAAAATGTCTGTCAACAGAGGAAGGCACAAGAAGAAGTGGTCCATGTACACAATGGAATATTACTCCAATTAAAAAATATATAATTTCAATTTAGAAACCAAACGTAAGTTAGGAGACATCAGCTTTTGGGGGTCTGTCCGGGCACATTCCTCTCTAATATATAACCGAGGAACACCACTGGCAGGAGGGACTCTTTCCATAATTCCCAGAATGGGGAAAGGAGAAATGCTGCCGCCCAATGGCTGATACCTTCAACAGCAGCTTTAAAATCTGTGCTAATGGTCACTTCATATGCACAAGTACTGGAGGGCTGTAAATGAAACCAGCCCTGAAAATGTCTTCAGGGAGGTAATGGCCAAAATATTTCAAAATGTGACACATACTTCAAGAAAACCATTTGAAGAGGTAAGCGCTACTCACAGCTTGAAAAAAAAGAGGACATGCCTGAAAGTTCAATTTCAAGGGATTATGAGATGCATGCAAATCCAACCTCAAAGAGGTGTCAGCTCACAACTGTCAGAATAAACATCAGCAGAAAAACTACAAACAATAAATGCTGAAAGGGTTGTGGACAAGGGCATACCCTCAAATTTAAGTGGAACATAACCTGGTAAGAGCCACTAATGAGAACAGAATGGAGACGCCTTTACAAGGTAAACATTTTGCTACCATATGAACCAACAGGCCCTCTCCTGGGCCTATAACCGAAGAAGACATAGTTGAAAGACACAGGCAGGCAAATGTGCATTTCAGCAGTGTTACAATAACCAAGACATGGAAGCAACCAAAAAGTCCATCAACAGGCGAGTGAACAAAGACAAACTGGTCCACGTACAGATGGAATATTAGCCAAGGAAAACAATGACACAATGCCATTTGCATCACCATAGATGAGTCTAGAAGTAATCACGCAACTTGTAGTAAGTCAGAAAGCGAAAGACACGTATCCTGTGATATCACTTATAGGTGTTACCTAAAAATTGATACCAGTGAAGATATTTCCACAGAGAAAGGCAATCACAGATTCATTAAACAAACTTATGGTTCACCAATGGAAAGGTGTGAGGATTGGATACATTAGGATGTCAGAGTTAACAGAGATATACAAACACAGGTGAAGTTTATAATCACCAAAGAACTACGGAATACCAAGAGAAGACTACTCAACATTGTGTCATAACCTAAAATGGGAAAAGGATCCAAAGAAGAAAAGAGATAGGTATATGTGGAAAACAACCACATCTTGCACACCTAAAACAAGCAAAACTTTGTAATCACACTTGCTGTGATAAGCAATGAAAATTAAATTTAAAAAAAGAACAATATTTAGTGAGATATAAACTTAAGGGGCTTTTTCCTGGCCCATTCCATTCTAATTTGCAACCTAGAACAGGACTTCCATTGAGGCTCTGTTTCCCTAGTAACCAGATTTGGTTAATGAGAACTGCTGCCGCCTTGTGGCCATTTCACACAACAGCAGCTCTAACTGCAGCTGTAATGGTTACTTGATAGTCAAAATAATTGCAGGCCTGTAAATGACACCTGTCCTCAAAACAATCCTTCGGTCGTAAATCGAGCAAAAATCTCAAAAGACATCCATATTTCAAAACGACAATTTCAAGAGGCATATTTTATGCACATTTTATATTCTGTCTCTTTTTTGGTTATAGAAAAAGGCATGGAAAAACGCTCAACGTCAGGAATTAATAAAGCCATGCAAATCCGGTCTAGAAACACGTTCACCTCACAGCCGTCAGAAGGATCATCAGCAAAAACGTCTACATAGTATAAATGCTGAAGGGGTTTTAGAGAACTGTGTACCCTCTAGCTGCTGATGGGATGTAACCTGGTAACAGCCAGTACAGAGAACAAAATGGAGGTGTGTTTAAAGGTAAAACTTGAGCTACTATGTGATCAGGTAGGCCCACTGATGGGCCTATCCGCTGAGTAGACCTGAATCAAAAAGACACAGGCTGGCAATCCTTCACTGCAGCAACATGTACCATAGCCAAGAGCTGGAAGAAACCAAAATGTCCATCAACAGAAAAATGCACCAAGAAGAAGTGGTCCATGTACACAATGGAATATTAGCCATGGAAAAGCATGGAACAATGCCGTTGCCACCACCATAGAAGGATCTAGAGATAATCACCCTACCTGAAGTAAGAAAGAAAACGAAAGACAGATATCCTATTACATCACTTATAGGTGTTACCTAAAATTTGATACCCATGAAATAATTTCCAAGAGAAGGACACTCATAGATTCAGAAAACCAAATTATGTTTAACCAAATGGAAAGGTGTAAGGAATGTATGAATTAGGATATGGGGGTTAACAGACATGTAGTAATACATATGAAATATATAATCACAAAATACCTATGGAATGCTAAAAGAGGTGTACTCAACACTCTGTAGTAACCTACACGGGAAAGGATCCAAAGATGAATAGATCAATACATTGATATAATGAACCAGATTCCATACACCTAGAAAAAACACAGTATTTTTATCCAATTTGCTGTGATAATAAATAAAAATTAAATGTAAAAAACAAACAAGAAGGAAGGAGATATAAGCTCTTGGGAGTTTGCCGTGGCACATTCTGCTCTAATTTGCAGCTTACAAACACGATTTCCAGGAAACCTCTGTTGCCCAAAAACCCAGAGTTGGAAATGTAGAAATGCTGCCGCCTTGTGGCCGTTTCCCACAAGAGCGGCTTTAAAACCACAGCTAACGGTCACTTAACATTCACAAGGACTCAGGACAGTAAAGGACAACTACCCTCAAAAATTCACAACTGGCAAAATTTTCAAGGAGATAGTAGGAAGAGGTAAATTTTACTCATTATTTTTCTAAAAACAAGGAAAATGGATAAAAGCTCAACAACATAAATTTTTAAACTCATGCAAATCTAGCCTACAAAAAGATTTCAACTCACACACGTCAACTACCATCAGCCAAAGGTCTACAAACAATAAATGCTGAAGGGGTTTTAGAGAACTGTGTACCCTCTAGCTGCTGGTGAGATGTAAAGTGGTAAGAGCCAATAGTGAGAACAGAAAGGAGCTGTGTTTAAAAGTAAAAATTGAGCCAGCATTCCATTCAGCAGGCCCACCGCTGAACCTCTCACCTGAAAATACCAGAGCCGAGAAGGCACAGACTGCAACAGCTTCACTGCAGGATTTTTCACAATAGCCAAGACACGGAAGCAACCAAAATGTCCATCAATGGATGAATGGATAAAGAAGTGGTCCATGTACATAATGGAATATTAGCCATGGAAAACAGTGAAACACTGCTCGTTGAGGCACCATTTATGAGCCTAGATATAATCTCAGAACATGCCGTAAGTCAGAAAGAAAAAGACATATAGTATGATATCACTTATAGGCGTTATCTAACAACTGACAAAAATGATAGCATTTTCACAGAGAAAGAAACTCACAGACTTAGAAAACAAACTATTCTTATGTAAATGGAAAGGTGGGCGGTATGGAAAATTAAGATTAGGGTTACCATATGTGTACATATACCTACTAAATACATTTATCAAAGAGACCGACCATATAGCAAGGGAGGTCAATGGAGCACTCTGCAATAATTTACATGGGAAGAGTATCTGTACATGAATATATTACATATATGTGTGTGTGTGTGTGTGTGTGTGTATGTAATGTACAAATGAACCAGATTGTATACACCTAGGACAAACAATATTCTAAATATTACCTCGATTTAAAAAGACTAAAAAATCGAACAAGAAATAATGGAACATTAACTTATGGGATTTTTTCCTAGCACATTCCATTCTAATTTACAACCTGGGAACACAACTTCCAGAAATGTTGTGCTGCCCTAGAAACCAGTTTTGGGAATGGAGAAATGCTGCCGCCTTGTGGCCGTTTCCCCCAACAGCACCTTTAAAGCCAGTAGTAGTGGTCACTAAATATTCACACTCATTACAAGCCTGTAAATGTCACCTGTTCTCAAAAAAATCCTGGGGTCAAAAATCGACGAAAAATTCAAAACAGGGCAGCCTTCCCAGAAGACCACTTCAAGTGGTTTATTGTACTCACAGTTTTTTTCTGTTTTCGTTTAACAGAAAGAAAACAAAGCATGGAAAAATGCTGAACAGTAGGAATTATTAAAGACATGCAAATCCAAGTTACAAAAACCTATCAGCTCACACCAGTCATAATGGCCATCAGCAAAAATTCTGCAAACAATAAATGCTGAAGGGGTTGTGGAGAAATGCGCACCCTCGTTTCTAAGTGGGACATGGTAAGAACCAGTAATGAAAACACAAAGGAGGTGCCTTGATAAGGTAAATATCGAGCTACCATTCAATCAAGCATACCCACTGCTGGGCCTATCACCTGAGAGGATGAGAATCCAAAAGACACAGGGTGGCAATCCTGCACTCCAGCAATATTTACCACAGCCAACACTTGGAAGCAACAAAAATGTCTGTCAACAGAGGAAGGCACAAGAAGAAGTGGTCCATGTACACAATGGAATATTACTCCAATTAAAAAATATATAATTTCAATTTAGAAACCAAACGTAAGTTAGGAGACATCAGCTTTTGGGGGTCTGTCCGGGCACATTCCTCTCTAATATATAACCGAGGAACACCACTGGCAGGAGGGACTCTTTCCGTAATTCCCAGAATGGGGAAAGGAGAAATGCTGCCGCCCAATGGCTGATACCTTCAACAGCAGCTTTAAAATCTGTGCTAATGGTCACTTCATATGCACAAGTACTGGAGGGCTGTAAATGAAACCAGCCCTGAAAATGTCTTCAGGGAGGTAATGGCCAAAATATTTCAAAATGTGACACATACTTCAAGAAAACCATTTGAAGAGGTAAGCGCTACTCACAGCTTGAAAAAAAAGAGGACATGCCTGAAAGTTCAATTTCAAGGGATTATGAGATGCATGCAAATCCAACCTCAAAGAGGTGTCAGCTCACAACTGTCAGAATAAACATCAGCAGAAAAACTACAAACAATAAATGCTGAAAGGGTTGTGGACAAGGGCATACCCTCAAATTTAAGTGGAACATAACCTGGTAAGAGCCACTAATGAGAACAGAATGGAGACGCCTTTACAAGGTAAACATTTTGCTACCATATGAACCAACAGGCCCTCTCCTGGGCCTATAACCGAAGAAGACATAGTTGAAAGACACAGGCAGGCAAATGTGCATTTCAGCAGTGTTACAATAACCAAGACATGGAAGCAACCAAAAAGTCCATCAACAGGCGAGTGAACAAAGACAAACTGGTCCACGTACAGATGGAATATTAGCCAAGGAAAACAATGACACAATGCCATTTGCATCACCATAGATGAGTCTAGAAGTAATCACGCAACTTGTAGTAAGTCAGAAAGCGAAAGACACGTATCCTGTGATATCACTTATAGGTGTTACCTAAAAATTGATACCAGTGAAGATATTTCCACAGAGAAAGGCAATCACAGATTCATTAAACAAACTTATGGTTCACCAATGGAAAGGTGTGAGGATTGGATACATTAGGATGTCAGAGTTAACAGAGATATACAAACACAGGTGAAGTTTATAATCACCAAAGAACTACGGAATACCAAGAGAAGACTACTCAACATTGTGTCATAACCTAAAATGGGAAAAGGATCCAAAGAAGAAAAGAGATAGGTATATGTGGAAAACAACCACATCTTGCACACCTAAAACAAGCAAAACTTTGTAATCACACTTGCTGTGATAAGCAATGAAAATTAAATTTAAAAAAAGAACAATATTTAGTGAGATATAAACTTAAGGGGCTTTTTCCTGGCCCATTCCATTCTAATTTGCAACCTAGAACAGGACTTCCATTGAGGCTCTGTTTCCCTAGTAACCAGATTTGGTTAATGAGAACTGCTGCCGCCTTGTGGCCGTTTCACACAACAGCAGCTCTAACTGCAGCTGTAATGGTTACTTGATAGTCAAAATAATTGCAGGCCTGTAAATGACACCTGTCCTCAAAACAATCCTTCGGTCGTAAATCGAGCAAAAATCTCAAAAGACATCCATATTTCAAAACGACAATTTCAAGAGGCATATTTTATGCACATTTTATATTCTGTCTCTTTTTTGGTTATAGAAAAAGGCATGGAAAAACGCTCAACGTCAGGAATTAATAAAGCCATGCAAATCCGGTCTAGAAACACGTTCACCTCACAGCCGTCAGAAGGATCATCAGCAAAAACGTCTACATAGTATAAATGCTGAAGGGGTTTTAGAGAACTGTGTACCCTCTAGCTGCTGATGGGATGTAACCTGGTAACAGCCAGTACAGAGAACAAAATGGAGGTGTGTTTAAAGGTAAAACTTGAGCTACTATGTGATCAGGTAGGCCCACTGATGGGCCTATCCGCTGAGTAGACCTGAATCAAAAAGACACAGGCTGGCAATCCTTCACTGCAGCAACATGTACCATAGCCAAGAGCTGGAAGAAACCAAAATGTCCATCAACAGAAAAATGCACCAAGAAGAAGTGGTCCATGTACACAATGGAATATTAGCCATGGAAAAGCATGGAACAATGCCGTTGCCACCACCATAGAAGGATCTAGAGATAATCACCCTACCTGAAGTAAGAAAGAAAACGAAAGACAGATATCCTATTACATCACTTATAGGTGTTACCTAAAATTTGATACCCATGAAATAATTTCCAAGAGAAGGACACTCATAGATTCAGAAAACCAAATTATGTTTAACCAAATGGAAAGGTGTAAGGAATGTATGAATTAGGATATGGGGGTTAACAGACATGTAGTAATACATATGAAATATATAATCACAAAATACCTATGGAATGCTAAAAGAGGTGTACTCAACACTCTGTAGTAACCTACACGGGAAAGGATCCAAAGATGAATAGATCAATACATTGATATAATGAACCAGATTCCATACACCTAGAAAAAACACAGTATTTTTATCCAATTTGCTGTGATAATAAATAAAAATTAAATGTAAAAAACAAACAAGAAGGAAGGAGATATAAGCTCTTGGGAGTTTGCCGTGGCACATTCTGCTCTAATTTGCAGCTTACAAACACGATTTCCAGGAAACCTCTGTTGCCCAAAAACCCAGAGTTGGAAATGTAGAAATGCTGCCGCCTTGTGGCCGTTTCCCACAAGAGCGGCTTTAAAACCACAGCTAACGGTCACTTAACATTCACAAGGACTCAGGACAGTAAAGGACAACTACCCTCAAAAATTCACAACTGGCAAAATTTTCAAGGAGATAGTAGGAAGAGGTAAATTTTACTCATTATTTTTCTAAAAACAAGGAAAATGGATAAAAGCTCAACAACATAAATTTTTAAACTCATGCAAATCTAGCCTACAAAAAGATTTCAACTCACACACGTCAACTACCATCAGCCAAAGGTCTACAAACAATAAATGCTGAAGGGGTTTTAGAGAACTGTGTACCCTCTAGCTGCTGGTGAGATGTAAAGTGGTAAGAGCCAATAGTGAGAACAGAAAGGAGCTGTGTTTAAAAGTAAAAATTGAGCCAGCATTCCATTCAGCAGGCCCACCGCTGAACCTCTCACCTGAAAATACCAGAGCCGAGAAGGCACAGACTGCAACAGCTTCACTGCAGGATTTTTCACAATAGCCAAGACACGGAAGCAACCAAAATGTCCATCAATGGATGAATGGATAAAGAAGTGGTCCATGTACATAATGGAATATTAGCCATGGAAAACAGTGAAACACTGCTCGTTGAGGCACCATTTATGAGCCTAGATATAATCTCAGAACATGCCGTAAGTCAGAAAGAAAAAGACATATAGTATGATATCACTTATAGGCGTTATCTAACAACTGACAAAAATGATAGCATTTTCACAGAGAAAGAAACTCACAGACTTAGAAAACAAACTATTCTTATGTAAATGGAAAGGTGGGCGGTATGGAAAATTAAGATTAGGGTTACCATATGTGTACATATACCTACTAAATACATTTATCAAAGAGACCGACCATATAGCAAGGGAGGTCAATGGAGCACTCTGCAATAATTTACATGGGAAGAGTATCTGTACATGAATATATTACATATATGTGTGTGTGTGTGTGTGTGTGTGTATGTAATGTACAAATGAACCAGATTGTATACACCTAGGACAAACAATATTCTAAATATTACCTCGATTTAAAAAGACTAAAAAATCGAACAAGAAATAATGGAACATTAACTTATGGGATTTTTTCCTAGCACATTCCATTCTAATTTACAACCTGGGAACACAACTTCCAGAAATGTTGTGCTGCCCTAGAAACCAGTTTTGGGAACGGAGAAATGCTGCCGCCTTGTGGCCGTTTCCCCCAACAGCACCTTTAAAGCCAGTAGTAGTGGTCACTAAATATTCACACTCATTACAAGCCTGTAAATGTCACCTGTTCTCAAAAAAATCCTGGGGTCAAAAATCGACGAAAAATTCAAAACAGGGCAGCCTTCCCAGAAGACCACTTCAAGTGGTTTATTGTACTCACAGTTTTTTTCTGTTTTCGTTTAACAGAAAGAAAACAAAGCATGGAAAAATGCTGAACAGTAGGAATTATTAAAGACATGCAAATCCAAGTTACAAAAACCTATCAGCTCACACCAGTCATAATGGCCATCAGCAAAAATTCTGCAAACAATAAATGCTGAAGGGGTTGTGGAGAAATGCGCACCCTCGTTTCTAAGTGGGACATGGTAAGAACCAGTAATGAAAACACAAAGGAGGTGCCTTGATAAGGTAAATATCGAGCTACCATTCAATCAAGCATACCCACTGCTGGGCCTATCACCTGAGAGGATGAGAATCCAAAAGACACAGGGTGGCAATCCTGCACTCCAGCAATATTTACCACAGCCAACACTTGGAAGCAACAAAAATGTCTGTCAACAGAGGAAGGCACAAGAAGAAGTGGTCCATGTACACAATGGAATATTACTCCAATTAAAAAATATATAATTTCAATTTAGAAACCAAACGTAAGTTAGGAGACATCAGCTTTTGGGGGTCTGTCCGGGCACATTCCTCTCTAATATATAACCGAGGAACACCACTGGCAGGAGGGACTCTTTCCGTAATTCCCAGAATGGGGAAAGGAGAAATGCTGCCGCCCAATGGCTGATACCTTCAACAGCAGCTTTAAAATCTGTGCTAATGGTCACTTCATATGCACAAGTACTGGAGGGCTGTAAATGAAACCAGCCCTGAAAATGTCTTCAGGGAGGTAATGGCCAAAATATTTCAAAATGTGACACATACTTCAAGAAAACCATTTGAAGAGGTAAGCGCTACTCACAGCTTGAAAAAAAAGAGGACATGCCTGAAAGTTCAATTTCAAGGGATTATGAGATGCATGCAAATCCAACCTCAAAGAGGTGTCAGCTCACAACTGTCAGAATAAACATCAGCAGAAAAACTACAAACAATAAATGCTGAAAGGGTTGTGGACAAGGGCATACCCTCAAATTTAAGTGGAACATAACCTGGTAAGAGCCACTAATGAGAACAGAATGGAGACGCCTTTACAAGGTAAACATTTTGCTACCATATGAACCAACAGGCCCTCTCCTGGGCCTATAACCGAAGAAGACATAGTTGAAAGACACAGGCAGGCAAATGTGCATTTCAGCAGTGTTACAATAACCAAGACATGGAAGCAACCAAAAAGTCCATCAACAGGCGAGTGAACAAAGACAAACTGGTCCACGTACAGATGGAATATTAGCCAAGGAAAACAATGACACAATGCCATTTGCATCACCATAGATGAGTCTAGAAGTAATCACGCAACTTGTAGTAAGTCAGAAAGCGAAAGACACGTATCCTGTGATATCACTTATAGGTGTTACCTAAAAATTGATACCAGTGAAGATATTTCCACAGAGAAAGGCAATCACAGATTCATTAAACAAACTTATGGTTCACCAATGGAAAGGTGTGAGGATTGGATACATTAGGATGTCAGAGTTAACAGAGATATACAAACACAGGTGAAGTTTATAATCACCAAAGAACTACGGAATACCAAGAGAAGACTACTCAACATTGTGTCATAACCTAAAATGGGAAAAGGATCCAAAGAAGAAAAGAGATAGGTATATGTGGAAAACAACCACATCTTGCACACCTAAAACAAGCAAAACTTTGTAATCACACTTGCTGTGATAAGCAATGAAAATTAAATTTAAAAAAAGAACAATATTTAGTGAGATATAAACTTAAGGGGCTTTTTCCTGGCCCATTCCATTCTAATTTGCAACCTAGAACAGGACTTCCATTGAGGCTCTGTTTCCCTAGTAACCAGATTTGGTTAATGAGAACTGCTGCCGCCTTGTGGCCGTTTCACACAACAGCAGCTCTAACTGCAGCTGTAATGGTTACTTGATAGTCAAAATAATTGCAGGCCTGTAAATGACACCTGTCCTCAAAACAATCCTTCGGTCGTAAATCGAGCAAAAATCTCAAAAGACATCCATATTTCAAAACGACAATTTCAAGAGGCATATTTTATGCACATTTTATATTCTGTCTCTTTTTTGGTTACAGAAAAAGGCATGGAAAAACGCTCAACGTCAGGAATTAATAAAGCCATGCAAATCCGGTCTAGAAACACGTTCACCTCACAGCCGTCAGAAGGATCATCAGCAAAAACGTCTACATAGTATAAATGCTGAAGGGGTTTTAGAGAACTGTGTACCCTCTAGCTGCTGATGGGATGTAACCTGGTAACAGCCAGTACAGAGAACAAAATGGAGGTGTGTTTAAAGGTAAAACTTGAGCTACTATGTGATCAGGTAGGCCCACTGATGGGCCTATCCGCTGAGTAGACCTGAATCAAAAAGACACAGGCTGGCAATCCTTCACTGCAGCAACATGTACCATAGCCAAGAGCTGGAAGAAACCAAAATGTCCATCAACAGAAAAATGCACCAAGAAGAAGTGGTCCATGTACACAATGGAATATTAGCCATGGAAAAGCATGGAACAATGCCGTTGCCACCACCATAGAAGGATCTAGAGATAATCACCCTACCTGAAGTAAGAAAGAAAACGAAAGACAGATATCCTATTACATCACTTATAGGTGTTACCTAAAATTTGATACCCATGAAATAATTTCCAAGAGAAGGACACTCATAGATTCAGAAAACCAAATTATGTTTAACCAAATGGAAAGGTGTAAGGAATGTATGAATTAGGATATGGGGGTTAACAGACATGTAGTAATACATATGAAATATATAATCACAAAATACCTATGGAATGCTAAAAGAGGTGTACTCAACACTCTGTAGTAACCTACACGGGAAAGGATCCAAAGATGAATAGATCAATACATTGATATAATGAACCAGATTCCATACACCTAGAAAAAACACAGTATTTTTATCCAATTTGCTGTGATAATAAATAAAAATTAAATGTAAAAAACAAACAAGAAGGAAGGAGATATAAGCTCTTGGGAGTTTGCCGTGGCACATTCTGCTCTAATTTGCAGCTTACAAACACGATTTCCAGGAAACCTCTGTTGCCCAAAAACCCAGAGTTGGAAATGTAGAAATGCTGCCGCCTTGTGGCCGTTTCCCACAAGAGCGGCTTTAAAACCACAGCTAACGGTCACTTAACATTCACAAGGACTCAGGACAGTAAAGGACAACTACCCTCAAAAATTCACAACTGGCAAAATTTTCAAGGAGATAGTAGGAAGAGGTAAATTTTACTCATTATTTTTCTAAAAACAAGGAAAATGGATAAAAGCTCAACAACATAAATTTTTAAACTCATGCAAATCTAGCCTACAAAAAGATTTCAACTCACACACGTCAACTACCATCAGCCAAAGGTCTACAAACAATAAATGCTGAAGGGGTTTTAGAGAACTGTGTACCCTCTAGCTGCTGGTGAGATGTAAAGTGGTAAGAGCCAATAGTGAGAACAGAAAGGAGCTGTGTTTAAAAGTAAAAATTGAGCCAGCATTCCATTCAGCAGGCCCACCGCTGAACCTCTCACCTGAAAATACCAGAGCCGAGAAGGCACAGACTGCAACAGCTTCACTGCAGGATTTTTCACAATAGCCAAGACACGGAAGCAACCAAAATGTCCATCAATGGATGAATGGATAAAGAAGTGGTCCATGTACATAATGGAATATTAGCCATGGAAAACAGTGAAACACTGCTCGTTGAGGCACCATTTATGAGCCTAGATATAATCTCAGAACATGCCGTAAGTCAGAAAGAAAAAGACATATAGTATGATATCACTTATAGGCGTTATCTAACAACTGACAAAAATGATAGCATTTTCACAGAGAAAGAAACTCACAGACTTAGAAAACAAACTATTCTTATGTAAATGGAAAGGTGGGCGGTATGGAAAATTAAGATTAGGGTTACCATATGTGTACATATACCTACTAAATACATTTATCAAAGAGACCGACCATATAGCAAGGGAGGTCAATGGAGCACTCTGCAATAATTTACATGGGAAGAGTATCTGTACATGAATATATTACATATATGTGTGTGTGTGTGTGTGTGTGTGTATGTAATGTACAAATGAACCAGATTGTATACACCTAGGACAAACAATATTCTAAATATTACCTCGATTTAAAAAGACTAAAAAATCGAACAAGAAATAATGGAACATTAACTTATGGGATTTTTTCCTAGCACATTCCATTCTAATTTACAACCTGGGAACACAACTTCCAGAAATGTTGTGCTGCCCTAGAAACCAGTTTTGGGAACGGAGAAATGCTGCCGCCTTGTGGTCGTTTCCCCCAACAGCACCTTTAAAGCCAGTAGTAGTGGTCACTAAATATTCACACTCATTACAAGCCTGTAAATGTCACCTGTTCTCAAAAAAATCCTGGGGTCAAAAATCGACGAAAAATTCAAAACAGGGCAGCCTTCCCAGAAGACCACTTCAAGTGGTTTATTGTACTCACAGTTTTTTTCTGTTTTCGTTTAACAGAAAGAAAACAAAGCATGGAAAAATGCTGAACAGTAGGAATTATTAAAGACATGCAAATCCAAGTTACAAAAACCTATCAGCTCACACCAGTCATAATGGCCATCAGCAAAAATTCTGCAAACAATAAATGCTGAAGGGGTTGTGGAGAAATGCGCACCCTCGTTTCTAAGTGGGACATGGTAAGAACCAGTAATGAAAACACAAAGGAGGTGCCTTGATAAGGTAAATATCGAGCTACCATTCAATCAAGCATACCCACTGCTGGGCCTATCACCTGAGAGGATGAGAATCCAAAAGACACAGGGTGGCAATCCTGCACTCCAGCAATATTTACCACAGCCAACACTTGGAAGCAACAAAAATGTCTGTCAACAGAGGAAGGCACAAGAAGAAGTGGTCCATGTACACAATGGAATATTACTCCAATTAAAAAATATATAATTTCAATTTAGAAACCAAACGTAAGTTAGGAGACATCAGCTTTTGGGGGTCTGTCCGGGCACATTCCTCTCTAATATATAACCGAGGAACACCACTGGCAGGAGGGACTCTTTCCGTAATTCCCAGAATGGGGAAAGGAGAAATGCTGCCGCCCAATGGCTGATACCTTCAACAGCAGCTTTAAAATCTGTGCTAATGGTCACTTCATATGCACAAGTACTGGAGGGCTGTAAATGAAACCAGCCCTGAAAATGTCTTCAGGGAGGTAATGGCCAAAATATTTCAAAATGTGACACATACTTCAAGAAAACCATTTGAAGAGGTAAGCGCTACTCACAGCTTGAAAAAAAAGAGGACATGCCTGAAAGTTCAATTTCAAGGGATTATGAGATGCATGCAAATCCAACCTCAAAGAGGTGTCAGCTCACAACTGTCAGAATAAACATCAGCAGAAAAACTACAAACAATAAATGCTGAAAGGGTTGTGGACAAGGGCATACCCTCAAATTTAAGTGGAACATAACCTGGTAAGAGCCACTAATGAGAACAGAATGGAGACGCCTTTACAAGGTAAACATTTTGCTACCATATGAACCAACAGGCCCTCTCCTGGGCCTATAACCGAAGAAGACATAGTTGAAAGACACAGGCAGGCAAATGTGCATTTCAGCAGTGTTACAATAACCAAGACATGGAAGCAACCAAAAAGTCCATCAACAGGCGAGTGAACAAAGACAAACTGGTCCACGTACAGATGGAATATTAGCCAAGGAAAACAATGACACAATGCCATTTGCATCACCATAGATGAGTCTAGAAGTAATCACGCAACTTGTAGTAAGTCAGAAAGCGAAAGACACGTATCCTGTGATATCACTTATAGGTGTTACCTAAAAATTGATACCAGTGAAGATATTTCCACAGAGAAAGGCAATCACAGATTCATTAAACAAACTTATGGTTCACCAATGGAAAGGTGTGAGGATTGGATACATTAGGATGTCAGAGTTAACAGAGATATACAAACACAGGTGAAGTATATAATCACCAAAGACCTACGGAATACCAAGAGAAGACTACTCAACATTGTGTCATAACCTAAAATGGGAAAAGGATCCAAAGAAGAAAAGAGATAGGTATATGTGGAAAACAACCACATCTTGCACACCTAAAACAAGCAAAACTTTGTAATCACACTTGCTGTGATAAGCAATGAAAATTAAATTTAAAAAAAGAACAATATTTAGTGAGATATAAACTTAAGGGGCTTTTTCCTGGCCCATTCCATTCTAATTTGCAACCTAGAACAGGACTTCCATTGAGGCTCTGTTTCCCTAGTAACCAGATTTGGTTAATGAGAACTGCTGCCGCCTTGTGGCCGTTTCACACAACAGCAGCTCTAACTGCAGCTGTAATGGTTACTTGATAGTCAAAATAATTGCAGGCCTGTAAATGACACCTGTCCTCAAAACAATCCTTCGGTCGTAAATCGAGCAAAAATCTCAAAAGACATCCATATTTCAAAACGACAATTTCAAGAGGCATATTTTATGCACATTTTATATTCTGTCTCTTTTTTGGTTATAGAAAAAGGCATGGAAAAACGCTCAACGTCAGGAATTAATAAAGCCATGCAAATCCGGTCTAGAAACACGTTCACCTCACAGCCGTCAGAAGGATCATCAGCAAAAACGTCTACATAGTATAAATGCTGAAGGGGTTTTAGAGAACTGTGTACCCTCTAGCTGCTGATGGGATGTAACCTGGTAACAGCCAGTACAGAGAACAAAATGGAGGTGTGTTTAAAGGTAAAACTTGAGCTACTATGTGATCAGGTAGGCCCACTGATGGGCCTATCCGCTGAGTAGACCTGAGTCAAAAAGACACAGGCTGGCAATCCTTCACTGCAGCAACATGTACCATAGCCAAGAGCTGGAAGAAACCAAAATGTCCATCAACAGAAAAATGCACCAAGAAGAAGTGGTCCATGTACACAATGGAATATTAGCCATGGAAAAGCATGGAACAATGCCGTTGCCACCACCATAGAAGGATCTAGAGATAATCACCCTACCTGAAGTAAGAAAGAAAACGAAAGACAGATATCCTATTACATCACTTATAGGTGTTACCTAAAATTTGATACCCATGAAATAATTTCCAAGAGAAGGACACTCATAGATTCAGAAAACCAAATTATGTTTAACCAAATGGAAAGGTGTAAGGAATGTATGAATTAGGATATGGGGGTTAACAGACATGTAGTAATACATATGAAATATATAATCACAAAATACCTATGGAATGCTAAAAGAGGTGTACTCAACACTCTGTAGTAACCTACACGGGAAAGGATCCAAAGATGAATAGATCAATACATTGATATAATGAACCAGATTCCATACACCTAGAAAAAACACAGTATTTTTATCCAATTTGCTGTGATAATAAATAAAAATTAAATGTAAAAAACAAACAAGAAGGAAGGAGATATAAGCTCTTGGGAGTTTGCCGTGGCACATTCTGCTCTAATTTGCAGCTTACAAACACGATTTCCAGGAAACCTCTGTTGCCCAAAAACCCAGAGTTGGAAATGTAGAAATGCTGCCGCCTTGTGGCCCTTTCCCACAAGAGCGGCTTTAAAACCACAGCTAACGGTCACTTAACATTCACAAGGACTCAGGACAGTAAAGGACAACTACCCTCAAAAATTCACAACTGGCAAAATTTTCAAGGAGATAGTAGGAAGAGGTAAATTTTACTCATTATTTTTCTAAAAACAAGGAAAATGGATAAAAGCTCAACAACATAAATTTTTAAACTCATGCAAATCTAGCCTACAAAAAGATTTCAACTCACACACGTCAACTACCATCAGCCAAAGGTCTACAAACAATAAATGCTGAAGGGGTTTTAGAGAACTGTGTACCCTCTAGCTGCTGGTGAGATGTAAAGTGGTAAGAGCCAATAGTGAGAACAGAAAGGAGCTGTGTTTAAAAGTAAAAATTGAGCCAGCATTCCATTCAGCAGGCCCACCGCTGAACCTCTCACCTGAAAATACCAGAGCCGAGAAGGCACAGACTGCAACAGCTTCACTGCAGGATTTTTCACAATAGCCAAGACACGGAAGCAACCAAAATGTCCATCAATGGATGAATGGATAAAGAAGTGGTCCATGTACATAATGGAATATTAGCCATGGAAAACAGTGAAACACTGCTCGTTGAGGCACCATTTATGAGCCTAGATATAATCTCAGAACATGCCGTAAGTCAGAAAGAAAAAGACATATAGTATGATATCACTTATAGGCGTTATCTAACAACTGACAAAAATGATAGCATTTTCACAGAGAAAGAAACTCACAGACTTAGAAAACAAACTATTCTTATGTAAATGGAAAGGTGGGCGGTATGGAAAATTAAGATTAGGGTTACCATATGTGTACATATACCTACTAAATACATTTATCAAAGAGACCGACCATATAGCAAGGGAGGTCAATGGAGCACTCTGCAATAATTTACATGGGAAGAGTATCTGTACATGAATATATTACATATATGTGTGTGTGTGTGTGTGTGTGTGTGTATGTAATGTACAAATGAACCAGATTGTATACACCTAGGACAAACAATATTCTAAATATTACCTCGATTTAAAAAGACTAAAAAATCGAACAAGAAATAATGGAACATTAACTTATGGGATTTTTTCCTAGCACATTCCATTCTAATTTACAACCTGGGAACACAACTTCCAGAAATGTTGTGCTGCCCTAGAAACCAGTTTTGGGAACGGAGAAATGCTGCCGCCTTGTGGCCGTTTCCCCCAACAGCACCTTTAAAGCCAGTAGTAGTGGTCACTAAATATTCACACTCATTACAAGCCTGTAAATGTCACCTGTTCTCAAAAAAATCCTGGGGTCAAAAATCGACGAAAAATTCAAAACAGGGCAGCCTTCCCAGAAGACCACTTCAAGTGGTTTATTGTACTCACAGTTTTTTTCTGTTTTCGTTTAACAGAAAGAAAACAAAGCATGGAAAAATGCTGAACAGTAGGAATTATTAAAGACATGCAAATCCAAGTTACAAAAACCTATCAGCTCACACCAGTCATAATGGCCATCAGCAAAAATTCTGCAAACAATAAATGCTGAAGGGGTTGTGGAGAAATGCGCACCCTCGTTTCTAAGTGGGACATGGTAAGAACCAGTAATGAAAACACAAAGGAGGTGCCTTGATAAGGTAAATATCGAGCTACCATTCAATCAAGCATACCCACTGCTGGGCCTATCACCTGAGAGGATGAGAATCCAAAAGACACAGGGTGGCAATCCTGCACTCCAGCAATATTTACCACAGCCAACACTTGGAAGCAACAAAAATGTCTGTCAACAGAGGAAGGCACAAGAAGAAGTGGTCCATGTACACAATGGAATATTACTCCAATTAAAAAATATATAATTTCAATTTAGAAACCAAACGTAAGTTAGGAGACATCAGCTTTTGGGGGTCTGTCCGGGCACATTCCTCTCTAATATATAACCGAGGAACACCACTGGCAGGAGGGACTCTTTCCGTAATTCCCAGAATGGGGAAAGGAGAAATGCTGCCGCCCAATGGCTGATACCTTCAACAGCAGCTTTAAAATCTGTGCTAATGGTCACTTCATATGCACAAGTACTGGAGGGCTGTAAATGAAACCAGCCCTGAAAATGTCTTCAGGGAGGTAATGGCCAAAATATTTCAAAATGTGACACATACTTCAAGAAAACCATTTGAAGAGGTAAGCGCTACTCACAGCTTGAAAAAAAAGAGGACATGCCTGAAAGTTCAATTTCAAGGGATTATGAGATGCATGCAAATCCAACCTCAAAGAGGTGTCAGCTCACAACTGTCAGAATAAACATCAGCAGAAAAACTACAAACAATAAATGCTGAAAGGGTTGTGGACAAGGGCATACCCTCAAATTTAAGTGGAACATAACCTGGTAAGAGCCACTAATGAGAACAGAATGGAGACGCCTTTACAAGGTAAACATTTTGCTACCATATGAACCAACAGGCCCTCTCCTGGGCCTATAACCGAAGAAGACATAGTTGAAAGACACAGGCAGGCAAATGTGCATTTCAGCAGTGTTACAATAACCAAGACATGGAAGCAACCAAAAAGTCCATCAACAGGCGAGTGAACAAAGACAAACTGGTCCACGTACAGATGGAATATTAGCCAAGGAAAACAATGACACAATGCCATTTGCATCACCATAGATGAGTCTAGAAGTAATCACGCAACTTGTAGTAAG
Source organism: Orcinus orca (assembly GCF_937001465.1). Lineage (NCBI taxonomy): Eukaryota > Metazoa > Chordata > Mammalia > Artiodactyla > Delphinidae > Orcinus > Orcinus orca. The sequence continues at coordinate 47,033,588 of NC_064561.1, read as the reverse complement.
TCAGAAAGCGAAAGACACGTATCCTGTGATATCACTTATAGGTGTTACCTAAAAATTGATACCAGTGAAGATATTTCCACAGAGAAAGGCAATCACAGATTCATTAAACAAACTTATGGTTCACCAATGGAAAGGTGTGAGGATTGGATACATTAGGATGTCAGAGTTAACAGAGATATACAAACACAGGTGAAGTTTATAATCACCAAAGAACTACGGAATACCAAGAGAAGACTACTCAACATTGTGTCATAACCTAAAATGGGAAAAGGATCCAAAGAAGAAAAGAGATAGGTATATGTGGAAAACAACCACATCTTGCACACCTAAAACAAGCAAAACTTTGTAATCACACTTGCTGTGATAAGCAATGAAAATTAAATTTAAAAAAAGAACAATATTTAGTGAGATATAAACTTAAGGGGCTTTTTCCTGGCCCATTCCATTCTAATTTGCAACCTAGAACAGGACTTCCATTGAGGCTCTGTTTCCCTAGTAACCAGATTTGGTTAATGAGAACTGCTGCCGCCTTGTGGCCGTTTCACACAACAGCAGCTCTAACTGCAGCTGTAATGGTTACTTGATAGTCAAAATAATTGCAGGCCTGTAAATGACACCTGTCCTCAAAACAATCCTTCGGTCGTAAATCGAGCAAAAATCTCAAAAGACATCCATATTTCAAAACGACAATTTCAAGAGGCATATTTTATGCACATTTTATATTCTGTCTCTTTTTTGGTTATAGAAAAAGGCATGGAAAAACGCTCAACGTCAGGAATTAATAAAGCCATGCAAATCCGGTCTAGAAACACGTTCACCTCACAGCCGTCAGAAGGATCATCAGCAAAAACGTCTACATAGTATAAATGCTGAAGGGGTTTTAGAGAACTGTGTACCCTCTAGCTGCTGATGGGATGTAACCTGGTAACAGCCAGTACAGAGAACAAAATGGAGGTGTGTTTAAAGGTAAAACTTGAGCTACTATGTGATCAGGTAGGCCCACTGATGGGCCTATCCGCTGAGTAGACCTGAATCAAAAAGACACAGGCTGGCAATCCTTCACTGCAGCAACATGTACCATAGCCAAGAGCTGGAAGAAACCAAAATGTCCATCAACAGAAAAATGCACCAAGAAGAAGTGGTCCATGTACACAATGGAATATTAGCCATGGAAAAGCATGGAACAATGCCGTTGCCACCACCATAGAAGGATCTAGAGATAATCACCCTACCTGAAGTAAGAAAGAAAACGAAAGACAGATATCCTATTACATCACTTATAGGTGTTACCTAAAATTTGATACCCATGAAATAATTTCCAAGAGAAGGACACTCATAGATTCAGAAAACCAAATTATGTTTAACCAAATGGAAAGGTGTAAGGAATGTATGAATTAGGATATGGGGGTTAACAGACATGTAGTAATACATATGAAATATAAAATCACAAAATACCTATGGAATGCTAAAAGAGGTGTACTCAACACTCTGTAGTAACCTACACGGGAAAGGATCCAAAGATGAATAGATCAATACATTGATATAATGAACCAGATTCCATACACCTAGAAAAAACACAGTATTTTTATCCAATTTGCTGTGATAATAAATAAAAATTAAATGTAAAAAACAAACAAGAAGGAAGGAGATATAAGCTCTTGGGAGTTTGCCGTGGCACATTCTGCTCTAATTAGCAGCTTACAAACACGATTTCCAGGAAACCTCTGTTGCCCAAAAACCCAGAGTTGGAAATGTAGAAATGCTGCCGCCTTGTGGCCCTTTCCCACAAGAGCGGCTTTAAAACCACAGCTAACGGTCACTTAACATTCACAAGGACTCAGGACAGTAAAGGACAACTACCCTGAAAAATTCACAACTGGCAAAATTTTCAAGGAGATAGTAGGAAGAGGTAAATTTTACTCATTATTTTTCTAAAAACAAGGAAAATGGATAAAAGCTCAACAACATAAATTTTTAAACTCATGCAAATCTAGCCTACAAAAAGATTTCAACTCACACACGGCAACTACCATCAGCCAAAGGTCTACAAACAATAAATGCTGAAGGGGTTTTAGAGAACTGTGTACCCTCTAGCTGCTGGTGAGACGTAAAGTGGTAAGAGCCAATAGTGAGAACAGAAAGGAGCTGTGTTTAAAAGTAAAAATTGAGCCAGCATTCCATTCAGCAGGCCCACCGCTGAACCTCTCACCTGAAAATACCAGAGCCGAGAAGGCACAGACTGCAACAGCTTCACTGCAGGATTTTTCACAATAGCCAAGACACGGAAGCAACCAAAATGTCCATCAATGGATGAATGGATAAAGAAGTGGTCCATGTACATAATGGAATATTAGCCATGGAAAACAGTGAAACACTGCTCGTTGAGGCACCATTTATGAGCCTAGATATAATCTCAGAACATGCCGTAAGTCAGAAAGAAAAAGACATATAGTATGATATCACTTATAGGCGTTATCTAACAACTGACAAAAATGATAGCATTTTCACAGAGAAAGAAACTCACAGACTTAGAAAACAAACTATTCTTATGTAAATGGAAAGGTGGGCGGTATGGAAAATTAAGATTAGGGTTACCATATGTGTACATATACCTACTAAATACATTTATCAAAGAGACCGACCATATAGCAAGGGAGGTCAATGGAGCACTCTGCAATAATTTACATGGGAAGAGTATCTGTACATGAATATATTACATATATGTGTGTGTGTGTGTGTGTGTGTGTGTATGTAATGTACAAATGAACCAGATTGTATACACCTAGGACAAACAATATTCTAAATATTACCTCGATTTAAAAAGACTAAAAAATCGAACAAGAAATAATGGAACATTAACTTATGGGATTTTTTCCTAGCACATTCCATTCTAATTTACAACCTGGGAACACAACTTCCAGAAATGTTGTGCTGCACTAGAAACCAGTTTTGGGAACGGAGAAATGCTGCCGCCTTGTGGCCGTTTCCCCCAACAGCACCTTTAAAGCCAGTAGTAGTGGTCACTAAATATTCACACTCATTACAAGCCTGTAAATGTCACCTGTTCTCAAAAAAATCCTGGGGTCAAAAATCGACGAAAAATTCAAAACAGGGCAGCCTTCCCAGAAGACCACTTCAAGTGGTTTATTGTACTCACAGTTTTTTTCTGTTTTCGTTTAACAGAAAGAAAACAAAGCATGGAAAAATGCTGAACAGTAGGAATTATTAAAGACATGCAAATCCAAGTTACAAAAACCTATCAGCTCACACCAGTCATAATGGCCATCAGCAAAAATTCTGCAAACAATAAATGCTGAAGGGGTTGTGGAGAAATGCGCACCCTCGTTTCTAAGTGGGACATGGTAAGAACCAGTAATGAAAACACAAAGGAGGTGCCTTGATAAGGTAAATATCGAGCTACCATTCAATCAAGCATACCCACTGCTGGGCCTATCACCTGAGAGGATGAGAATCCAAAAGACACAGGGTGGCAATCCTGCACTCCAGCAATATTTACCACAGCCAACACTTGGAAGCAACAAAAATGTCTGTCAACAGAGGAAGGCACAAGAAGAAGTGGTCCATGTACACAATGGAATATTACTCCAATTAAAAAATATATAATTTCAATTTAGAAACCAAACGTAAGTTAGGAGACATCAGCTTTTGGGGGTCTGTCCGGGCACATTCCTCTCTAATATATAACCGAGGAACACCACTGGCAGGAGGGACTCTTTCCGTAATTCCCAGAATGGGGAAAGGAGAAATGCTGCCGCCCAATGGCTGATACCTTCAACAGCAGCTTTAAAATCTGTGCTAATGGTCACTTCATATGCACAAGTACTGGAGGGCTGTAAATGAAACCAGCCCTGAAAATGTCTTCAGGGAGGTAATGGCCAAAATATTTCAAAATGTGACACATACTTCAAGAAAACCATTTGAAGAGGTAAGCGCTACTCACAGCTTGAAAAAAAAGAGGACATGCCTGAAAGTTCAATTTCAAGGGATTATGAGATGCATGCAAATCCAACCTCAAAGAGGTGTCAGCTCACAACTGTCAGAATAAACATCAGCAGAAAAACTACAAACAATAAATGCTGAAAGGGTTGTGGACAAGGGCATACCCTCAAATTTAAGTGGAACATAACCTGGTAAGAGCCACTAATGAGAACAGAATGGAGACGCCTTTACAAGGTAAACATTTTGCTACCATATGAACCAACAGGCCCTCTCCTGGGCCTATAACCGAAGAAGACATAGTTGAAAGACACAGGCAGGCAAATGTGCATTTCAGCAGTGTTACAATAACCAAGACATGGAAGCAACCAAAAAGTCCATCAACAGGCGAGTGAACAAAGACAAACTGGTCCACGTACAGATGGAATATTAGCCAAGGAAAACAATGACACAATGCCATTTGCATCACCATAGATGAGTCTAGAAGTAATCACGCAACTTGTAGTAAGTCAGAAAGCGAAAGACACGTATCCTGTGATATCACTTATAGGTGTTACCTAAAAATTGATACCAGTGAAGATATTTCCACAGAGAAAGGCAATCACAGATTCATTAAACAAACTTATGGTTCACCAATGGAAAGGTGTGAGGATTGGATACATTAGGATGTCAGAGTTAACAGAGATATACAAACACAGGTGAAGTTTATAATCACCAAAGAACTACGGAATACCAAGAGAAGACTACTCAACATTGTGTCATAACCTAAAATGGGAAAAGGATCCAAAGAAGAAAAGAGATAGGTATATGTGGAAAACAACCACATCTTGCACACCTAAAACAAGCAAAACTTTGTAATCACACTTGCTGTGATAAGCAATGAAAATTAAATTTAAAAAAAGAACAATATTTAGTGAGATATAAACTTAAGGGGCTTTTTCCTGGCCCATTCCATTCTAATTTGCAACCTAGAACAGGACTTCCATTGAGGCTCTGTTTCCCTAGTAACCAGATTTGGTTAATGAGAACTGCTGCCGCCTTGTGGCCGTTTCACACAACAGCAGCTCTAACTGCAGCTGTAATGGTTACTTGATAGTCAAAATAATTGCAGGCCTGTAAATGACACCTGTCCTCAAAACAATCCTTCGGTCGTAAATCGAGCAAAAATCTCAAAAGACATCCATATTTCAAAACGACAATTTCAAGAGGCATATTTTATGCACATTTTATATTCTGTCTCTTTTTTGGTTATAGAAAAAGGCATGGAAAAACGCTCAACGTCAGGAATTAATAAAGCCATGCAAATCCGGTCTAGAAACACGTTCACCTCACAGCCGTCAGAAGGATCATCAGCAAAAACGTCTACATAGTATAAATGCTGAAGGGGTTTTAGAGAACTGTGTACCCTCTAGCTGCTGATGGGATGTAACCTGGTAACAGCCAGTACAGAGAACAAAATGGAGGTGTGTTTAAAGGTAAAACTTGAGCTACTATGTGATCAGGTAGGCCCACTGATGGGCCTATCCGCTGAGTAGACCTGAATCAAAAAGACACAGGCTGGCAATCCTTCACTGCAGCAACATGTACCATAGCCAAGAGCTGGAAGAAACCAAAATGTCCATCAACAGAAAAATGCACCAAGAAGAAGTGGTCCATGTACACAATGGAATATTAGCCATGGAAAAGCATGGAACAATGCCGTTGCCACCACCATAGAAGGATCTAGAGATAATCACCCTACCTGAAGTAAGAAAGAAAACGAAAGACAGATATCCTATTACATCACTTATAGGTGTTACCTAAAATTTGATACCCATGAAATAATTTCCAAGAGAAGGACACTCATAGATTCAGAAAACCAAATTATGTTTAACCAAATGGAAAGGTGTAAGGAATGTATGAATTAGGATATGGGGGTTAACAGACATGTAGTAATACATATGAAATATATAATCACAAAATACCTATGGAATGCTAAAAGAGGTGTACTCAACACTCTGTAGTAACCTACACGGGAAAGGATCCAAAGATGAATAGATCAATACATTGATATAATGAACCAGATTCCATACACCTAGAAAAAACACAGTATTTTTATCCAATTTGCTGTGATAATAAATAAAAATTAAATGTAAAAAACAAACAAGAAGGAAGGAGATATAAGCTCTTGGGAGTTTGCCGTGGCACATTCTGCTCTAATTAGCAGCTTACAAACACGATTTCCAGGAAACCTCTGTTGCCCAAAAACCCAGAGTTGGAAATGTAGAAATGCTGCCGCCTTGTGGCCGTTTCCCACAAGAGCGGCTTTAAAACCACAGCTAACGGTCACTTAACATTCACAAGGACTCAGGACAGTAAAGGACAACTACCCTGAAAAATTCACAACTGGCAAAATTTTCAAGGAGATAGTAGGAAGAGGTAAATTTTACTCATTATTTTTCTAAAAACAAGGAAAATGGATAAAAGCTCAACAACATAAATTTTTAAACTCATGCAAATCTAGCCTACAAAAAGATTTCAACTCACACACGGCAACTACCATCAGCCAAAGGTCTACAAACAATAAATGCTGAAGGGGTTTTAGAGAACTGTGTACCCTCTAGCTGCTGGTGAGACGTAAAGTGGTAAGAGCCAATAGTGAGAACAGAAAGGAGCTGTGTTTAAAAGTAAAAATTGAGCCAGCATTCCATTCAGCAGGCCCACCGCTGAACCTCTCACCTGAAAATACCAGAGCCGAGAAGGCACAGACTGCAACAGCTTCACTGCAGGATTTTTCACAATAGCCAAGACACGGAAGCAACCAAAATGTCCATCAATGGATGAATGGATAAAGAAGTGGTCCATGTACATAATGGAATATTAGCCATGGAAAACAGTGAAACACTGCTCGTTGAGGCACCATTTATGAGCCTAGATATAATCTCAGAACATGCCGTAAGTCAGAAAGTAAAAGACATATAGTATGATATCACTTATAGGCGTTATCTAACAACTGACAAAAATGATAGCATTTTCACAGAGAAAGAAACTCACAGACTTAGAAAACAAACTATTCTTATGTAAATGGAAAGGTGGGCGGTATGGAAAATTAAGATTAGGGTTACCATATGTGTACATATACCTACTAAATACATTTATCAAAGAGACCGACCATATAGCAAGGGAGGTCAATGGAGCACTCTGCAATAATTTACATGGGAAGAGTATCTGTACATGAATATATTACATATGTGTGTGTGTGTGTGTGTGTGTGTGTGTGTGTATGTAATGTACAAATGAACCAGATTGTATACACCTAGTACAAACAATATTTTAAATATTACCTCGATTTAAAAAGACTAAAAAATCGAACAAGAAATAATGGAATATTAACTTATGGGATTTTTTCCTAGCGCATTCCATTCTAATTTACAACCTGGGAACACGACTTCCAGAAATGTTGTGCTGCCCTAGAAACCAGTTTTGGGAATGGAGAAATGCTGCCGCCTTGTGGCCGTTTCCCCCAACAGCACCTTTAAAGCCAGTAGTAGTGGTCACTAAATATTCACACTCATTACAAGCCTGTAAATGTCACCTGTTCTCAAAAAAATCCTGGGGTCAAAAATCGACGAAAAATTCAAAACAGGGCAGCCTTCCCAGAAGACCACTTCAAGTGGTTTATTGTACTCACAGTTTTTTTCTGTTTTCGTTTAACAGAAAGAAAACAAAGCATGGAAAAATGCTGAACATTAGGAATTATTAAAGACATGCAAATCCAAGTTACAAAAACCTATCAGCTCACACCAGTCATAATGGCCATCAGCAAAAATTCTGCAAACAATAAATGCTGAAGGGGTTGTGGAGAAATGCGCACCCTCGTTTCTAAGTGGGACATGGTAAGAACCAGTAATGAAAACACAAAGGAGGTGCCTTGATAAGGTAAATATTGAGCTACCATTCAATCAAGCATACCCACTGCTGGGCCTATCACCTGAGAGGATGAGAATCCAAAAGACACAGGGTGGCAATCCTGCACTCCAGCAATATTTACCACAGCCAACACTTGGATGCAACAAAAATGTCTGTCAAAAGAGGAAGGCACAAAGAAGAAGTGGTCCATGTACACAATGGAATATTACTCCAATTAAAAAAATATATAATTTCAATTTAGAAACCAAACGTAAGTTAGGAGACATCAGCTTTTGGGGGTCTGTCCGGGCACATTCCTCTCTAATATATAACCGAGGAACACCACTGGCAGGAAGGACTCTTTCCGTAATTCCCAGAATGGGGAAAGGAGAAATGCTGCCGCCCAATGGCTGATACCTTCAACAGCAGCTTTAAAATCTGTGCTAATGGTCACTTCATATGCACAAGTACTGGAGGGCTATAAATGAAACCAGCCCTGAAAATGTCTTCAGGGAGGTAATGGCCAAAATATTTCAAAATGTGACACATACTTCAAGAAAACCATTTGAAGAGGTAAGCGCTACTCACAGCTTGAAAAAAAAGAGGACATGCCTGAAAGTTCAATTTCAAGGGATTATGAGATGCATGCAAATCCAACCTCAAAGAGGTGTCAGCTCACACCTGTCAGAATAAACATCAGCAGAAAAACTACAAACAATAAATGCTGAAAGGGTTGTGGACAAGGGCATACCCTCAAATTTAAGTGGAACATAACCTGGTAAGAGCCACTAATGAGAACAGAATGGAGACGCCTTTACAAGGTAAACATTTTGCTACCATATGATCCAACAGGCCCTCTCCTGGGCCTATAACCGAAGAAGACATAGTTGAAAGACACAGGCAGGCAAATGTGCATTTCAGCAGTGTTACAATAACCAAGACATGGAAGCAACCAAAAAGTCCATCAACAGGCGAGTGGACAAAGAAAAACTGGTCCACGTACAGATGGAATATTAGCCAAGGAAAACAATGACACAATGCCATTTGCATCACCATAGATGAGTCTAGAAGTAATCACGCAACTTGTAGTAAGTCAGAAAGCGAAAGACACGTATCCTGTGATATCACTTATAGGTGTTACCTAAAAATTGATACCAGTGAAGATATTTCCACAGAGAAAGGCAATCACAGATTCATTAAACAAACTTATGGTTCACCAATGGAAAGGTGTGAGGATTGGATACATTAGGATGTCAGAGTTAACAGAGATATACAAACACAGGTGAAGTATATAATCACCAAAGACCTACGGAATACCAAGAGAAGACTACTCAACATTGTGTCATAACCTAAAATGGGAAAAGGATCCAAAGAAGAAAAGAGATAGGTATATGTGGAAAACAACCACATCTTGCACACCTAAAACAAGCAAAACTTTGTAATCACACTTGCTGTGATAAACAATGAAAATTAAATTTAAAAGAAGAACAATATTTAGTGAGATATAAACTTAAGGGGCTTTTTCCTGGCCCATTCCATTCTAATTTGCAACCTAGAACAGGACTTCCATTGAGGCTCTGTTTCCCTAGTAACCAGATTTGGTTAATGAGAACTGCTGCCGCCTTGTGGCCGTTTCACACAACAGCAGCTCTAACTGCAGCTGTAATGGTTACTTGATAGTCAAAATAATTGCAGGCCTGTAAATGACACCTGTCCTCAAAACAATCCTTCGGTCGTAAATCGAGCAAAAATCTCAAAAGACATCCATATTTCAAAACGACAATTTCAAGAGGCATATTTTATGCACACTTTATATTCTGTCTCTTTTTTGGTTATAGAAAAAGGCATGGAAAAACGCTCAACGTCAGGAATTAATAAAGCCATGCAAATCGGGTCTAGAAACACGTTCACCTCACAGCCGTCAGAAGGATCATCAGCAAAAAAGTCTACATAGTATAAATGCTGAAGGGGTTTTAGAGAACTGTGTACCCTCTAGCTGCTGATGGGATGTAACCTGGTAACAGCCAGTACAGAGAACAAAATGGAGGTGTGTTTAAAGGTAAAACTTGAGCTACTATGTGATCAGGTAGGCCCACTGATGGGCCTATCCGCTGAGTAGACCTGAATCAAAAAGACACAGGCTGGCAATCCTTCACTGCAGCAACATGTACCATAGCCAAGAGCTGGAAGAAACCAAAATGTCCATCAACAGAAAAATGCACCAAGAAGAAGTGGTCCATGTACACAATGGAATATTAGCCATGGAAAAGCATGGAACAATGCCGTTGCCACCACCATAGAAGGATCTAGAGATAATCACCCTACCTGAAGTAAGAAAGAAAACGAAAGACAGATATCCTATTACATCACTTATAGGTGTTACCTAAAAATTGATACCCATGAAATAATTTCCAAGAGAAGGACACTCATAGATTCAGAAAACCAAATTATGTTTAACCAAATGGAAAGGTGTAAGGAATGTATGAATTAGGATATGGGGGTTAACAGACATGTAGTAATACATATGAAATATATAATCACAAAATACCTATGGAATGCTAAAAGAGGTGTACTCAACACTCTGTAGTAACCTACACGGGAAAGGATCCAAAGATGAATAGATCAATACATTGATATAATGAACCAGATTCCATACACCTAGAAAAAACACAGTATTTTTATCCAATTTGCTGTGATAATAAATAAAAATTAAATGTAAAAAACAAACAAGAAGGAAGGAGATATAAGCTCTTGGGAGTTTGCCGTGGCACATTCTGCTCTAATTTGCAGCTTAAAAACACGATTTCCAGGAAACCTCTGTTGCCCAAAAACCCAGAGTTGGAAATGTAGAAATGCTGCCGCCTTGTGGCCCTTTCCCACAAGAGCGGCTTTAAAACCACAGCTAACGGTCACTTAACATTCACAAGGACTCAGGACAGTAAAGGACAACTACCCTCAAAAATTCACAACTGGCAAAATTTTCAAGGAGATAGTAGGAAGAGGTAAATTTTACTCATTATTTTTCTAAAAACAAGGAAAATGGATAAAAGCTCAACAACATAAATTTTTAAACTCATGCAAATCTAGCCTACAAAAAGATTTCAACTCACACACGTCAACTACCATCAGCCAAAGGTCTACAAACAATAAATGCTGAAGGGGTTTTAGAGAACTGTGTACCCTCTAGCTGCTGGTGAGATGTAAAGTGGCAAGATCCAATAGTGAGAACAGAAAGGAGCTGTGTTTAAAAGTAAAAATTGAGCCAGCATTCCATTCAGCAGGCCCACCGCTGAACCTCTCACCTGAAAATACCAGAGCCGAGAAGGCACAGACTGCAACAGCTTCACTGCAGGATTTTTCACAATAGCCAAGACACGGAAGCAACCAAAATGTCCATCAATGGATGAATGGATAAAGAAGTGGTCCATGTACATAATGGAATATTAGCCATGGAAAACAGTGAAACACTGCTCTTTGAGGCACCATTTATGAGCCTAGATATAATCTCAGAACATGCCGTAAGTCAGAAAGAAAAAGACATATAGTATGATATCACTTATAGGCGTTATCTAACAACTGACAAAAATGATAGCATTTTCACAGAGAAAGAAACTCACAGACTTAGAAAACAAACTATTCTTATGTAAATGGAAAGGTGGGCGGTATGGAAAATTAAGATTAGGGTTACCATATGTGTACATATACCTACTAAATACATTTATCAAAGAGACCGACCATATAGCAAAGGAGGTCAATGGAGCACTCTGCAATAATTTACATGGGAAGAGTATCTGTACATGAATATATTACATATATGTGTGTGTGTGTGTGTGTGTGTGTATGTAATGTACAAATGAACCAGATTGTATACACCTAGGACAAACAATATTCTAAATATTACCTCGATTTAAAAAGACTAAAAAATCGAACAAGAAATAATGGAACATTAACTTATGGGATTTTTTCCTAGCACATTCCATTCTAATTTACAACCTGGGAACACAACTTCCAGAAATGTTGTGCTGCCCTAGAAACCAGTTTTGGGAACGGAGAAATGCTGCCGCCTTGTGGCCGTTTCCCCCAACAGCACCTTTAAAGCCAGTAGTAGTGGTCACTAAATATTCACACTCATTACAAGCCTGTAAATGTCACCTGTTCTCAAAAAAATCCTGGGGTCAAAAATCGACGAAAAATTCAAAACAGGGCAGCCTTCCCAGAAGACCACTTCAAGTGTTTTATTGTACTCACAGTTTTTTTCTGTTTTCGTTTAACAGAAAGAAAACAAAGCACGGAAAAATGCTGAACATTAGGAATTATTAAAGACATGCAAATCCAAGTTACAAAAACCTATCAGCTCACACCAGTCATAATGGCCATCAGCAAAAATTCTGCAAACAATAAATGCTGAAGGGGTTGTGGAGAAATGCGCACCCTCGTTTCTAAGTGGGACATGGTAAGAACCAGTAATGAAAACACAAAGGAGGTGCCTTGATAAGGTAAATATCGAGCTACCATTCAATCAAGCATACCCACTGCTGGGCCTATCACCTGAGAGGATGAGAATCCAAAAGACACAGGGTGGCAATCCTGCACTCCAGCAATATTTACCACAGCCAACACTTGGAAGCAACAAAAATGTCTGTCAACAGAGGAAGGCACAAGAAGAAGTGGTCCATGTACACAATGGAATATTACTCCAATTAAAAAAATATATAATTTCAATTTAGAAACCAAACGTAAGTTAGGAGACATCAGCTTTTGGGGGTCTGTCCGGGCACATTCCTCTCTAATATATAACCGAGGAACACCACTGGCAGGAGAGACTCTTTCCGTAATTCCCAGAATGGGGAAAGGAGAAATGCTGCCGCCCAATGGCTGATACCTTCAACAGCAGCTTTAAAATCTGTGCTAATGGTCACTTCATATGCACAAGTACTGGAGGGCTGTAAATGTAACCAGCCCTGAAAATGTCTTCAGGGAGGTAATGGCCAAAATATTTCAAAATGTGACACATACTTCAAGAAAACCATTTGAAGAGGTAAGCGCTACTCACAGCTTGAAAAAAAAGAGGACATGCCTGAAAGTTCAATTTCAAGGGATTATGAGATGCATGCAAATCCAACCTCAAAGAGGTGTCAGCTCACACCTGTCAGAATAAACATCAGCAGAAAAACTACAAACAATAAATGCTGAAAGGGTTGTGGACAAGGGCATACCCTCAAATTTAAGTGAGGGTAAGAGCCACTAATGAGAACAGAATGGAGACGCCTTTACAAGGTAAACATTTTGCTACCATATGAACCAACAGGCCCTCTCCTGGGCCTATAACCGAAGAAGACATAGTTGAAAGACACAGGCAGGCAAATGTGCATTTCAGCAGTGTTACAATAACCAAGACATGGAAGCAACCAAAAAGTCCATCAACAGGCGAGTGGACAAAGACAAACTGGTCCACATACAGATGGAATATTCGCCAAGGAAAACAATGACACAATGCCATTTGCATCACCATAGATGAGTCTAGAAATAATCACGCAACTTGTAGTAAGTCAGAAAGCGAAAGACACGTATCCTGTGATATCACTTATAGGTGTTACCTAAAAATTGATACCAGTGAAGATATTTCCACAGAGAAAGGCAATCACAGATTCATTAAACAAACTTATGGTTCACCAATGGAAAGGTGTGAGGATTGGATACATTAGGATGTCAGAGTTAACAGAGATATACAAACACAGGTGAAGTATATAATCACCAAAGACCTACAGAATACCAAGAGAAGACTACTCAACATTGTGTCATAACCTAAAATGGGAAAAGGATCCAAAGAAGAAAAGAGATAGGTATATGTGGAAAACAACCACATCTTGCACACCTAAAACAAGCAAAACTTTGTAATCACACTTGCTGTGATAAACAATGAAAATTAAATTTAAAAGAAGAACAATATTTAGTGAGATATAAACTTAAGGGGCTTTTTCCTGGCCCATTCCATTCTAATTTGCAACCTAGAACAGGACTTCCATTGAGGCTCTGTTTCCCTAGTAACCAGATTTGGTTAATGAGAACTGCTGCCGCCTTGTGGCCGTTTCACACAACAGCAGCTCTAACTGCAGCTGTAATGGTTACTTGATAGTCAAAATAATTGCAGGCCTGTAAATGACACCTGTCCTCAAAACAATCCTTCGGTCGTAAATCGAGCAAAAATCTCAAAAGACATCCATATTTCAAAACGACAATTTCAAGAGGCATATTTTATGCACACTTTATATTCTGTCTCTTTTTTGGTTATAGAAAAAGGCATGGAAAAACGCTCAACGTCAGGAATTAATAAAGCCATGCAAATCCGGTCTAGAAACACGTTCACCTCACAGCCGTCAGAAGGATCATCAGCAAAAAAGTCTACATAGTATAAATGCTGAAGGGGTTTTAGAGAACTGTGTACCCTCTAGCTGCTGATGGGATGTAACCTGGTAACAGCCAGTACAGAGAACAAAATGGAGGTGTGTTTAAAGGTAAAACTTGAGCTACTATGTGATCAGGTAGGCCCACTGATGGGCCTATCCGCTGAGTAGACCTGAATCAAAAAGACACAGGCTGGCAATCCTTCACTGCAGCAACATGTACCATAGCCAAGAGCTGGAAGAAACCAAAATGTCCATCAACAGAAAAATGCACCAAGAAGAAGTGGTCCATGTACACAATGGAATATTAGCCATGGAAAAGCATGGAACAATGCCGTTGCCACCACCATAGAAGGATCTAGAGATAATCACCCTACCTGAAGTAAGAAAGAAAACGAAAGACAGATATCCTATTACATCACTTATAGGTGTTACCTAAAAATTGATACCCATGAAATAATTTCCAAGAGAAGGACACTCATAGATTCAGAAAACCAAATTATGTTTAACCAAATGGAAAGGTGTAAGGAATGTATGAATTAGGATATGGGGGTTAACAGACATGTAGTAATACATATGAAATATATAATCACAAAATACCTATGGAATGCTAAAAGAGGTGTACTCAACACTCTGTAGTAACCTACACGGGAAAGGATCCAAAGATGAATAGATCAATACATTGATATAATGAACCAGATTCCATACACCTAGAAAAAACACAGTATTTTTATCCAATTTGCTGTGATAATAAATAAAAATTAAATGTAAAAAACAAACAAGAAGGAAGGAGATATAAGCTCTTGGGAGTTTGCCGTGGCACATTCTGCTCTAATTTGCAGCTTACAAACACGATTTCCAGGAAACCTCTGTTGCCCAAAAACCCAGAGTTGGAAATGTAGAAATGCTGCCGCCTTGTGGCCCTTTCCCACAAGAGCGGCTTTAAAACCACAGCTAACGGTCACTTAACATTCACAAGGACTCAGGACAGTAAAGGACAACTACCCTCAAAAATTCACAACTGGCAAAATTTTCAAGGAGATAGTAGGAAGAGGTAAATTTTACTCATTATTTTTCTAAAAACAAGGAAAATGGATAAAAGCTCAACAACATAAATTTTTAAACTCATGCAAATCTAGCCTACAAAAAGATTTCAACTCACACACGTCAACTACCATCAGCCAAAGGTCTACAAACAATAAATGCTGAAGGGGTTTTAGAGAACTGTGTACCCTCTAGCTGCTGGTGAGATGTAAAGTGGCAAGATCCAATAGTGAGAACAGAAAGGAGCTGTGTTTAAAAGTAAAAATAGAGCCAGCATTCCATTCAGCAGGCCCACCGCTGAACCTCTCACCTGAAAATACCAGAGCCGAGAAGGCACAGACTGCAACAGCTTCACTGCAGGATTTTTCACAATAGCCAAGACACGGAAGCAACCAAAATGTCCATCAATGGATGAATGGATAAAGAAGTGGTCCATGTATATAATGGAATATTAGCCATGGAAAACAGTGAAACACTGCTCGTTGAGGCACCATTTATGAGCCTAGATATAATCTCAGAACATGCCGTAAGTCAGAAAGTAAAAGACATATAGTATGATATCACTTATAGGCGTTATCTAACAACTGACAAAAATGATAGCATTTTCACAGAGAAAGAAACTCACAGACTTAGGAAACAAACTATTCTTATGTAAATGGAAAGGTGGGCGGTATGGAAAATTAAGATTAGGGTTACCATATGTGTACATATACCTACTAAATACATTTATCAAAGAGACCGACCATATAGCAAGGGAGGTCAATGGAGCACTCTGCAATAATTTACATGGGAAGAGTATCTGTACATGAATATATTACATATATGAGTGTGTGTGTGTGTGTGTGTGTGTGTGTGTGTATGTAATGTACAAATGAACCAGATTGTATACACCTAGGACAAACAATATTCTAAATATTACCTCGATTTAAAAAGACTAAAAAATCGAACAAGAAATAATGGAATATTAACTTATGGGATTTTTTCCTAGCACATTCCATTCTAATTTACAACCTGGGAACACAACTTCCAGAAATGTTGTGCTGCCCTAGAAACCAGTTTTGGGAACGGAGAAATGCTGCCGCCTTGTGGCCGTTTCCCCCAACAGCACCTTTAAAGCCAGTAGTAGTGGTCACTAAATATTCACACTCATTACAAGCCTGTAAATGTCACCTGTTCTCAAAAAAATCCTGGGGTCAAAAATCGACGAAAAATTCAAAACAGGGCAGCCTTCCCAGAAGACCACTTCAAGTGGTTTATTGTACTCACAGTTTTTTTCTGTTTTCGTTTAACAGAAAGAAAACAAAGCATGGAAAAATGCTGAACATTAGGAATTATTAAAGACATGCAAATCCAAGTTACAAAATCCTATCAGCTCACACCAGTCATAATGGCCATCAGCAAAAATTCTGCAAACAATAAATGCTGAAGGGGTTGTGGAGAAATGCGCACCCTCGTTTCTAAGTGGGACATGGTAAGAACCAGTAATGAAAACACAAAGGAGGTGCCTTGATAAGGTAAATATTGAGCTACCATTCAATCAAGCATACCCACTGCTGGGCCTATCACCTGAGAGGATGAGAATCCAAAAGACACAGGGTGGCAATCCTGCACTCCAGCAATATTTACCACAGCCAACACTTGGAAGCAACAAAAATGTCTGTCAACAGAGGAAGGCACAAGAAGAAGTGGTCCATGTACACAATGGAATATTACTCCAATTAAAAAAATATATAATTTCAATTTAGAAACCAAACGTAAGTTAGGAGACATCAGCTTTTGGGGGTCTGTCCGGGCACATTCCTCTCTAATATATAACCGAGGAACACCACTGGCAGGAGAGACTCTTTCCGTAATTCCCAGAATGGGGAAAGGAGAAATGCTGCCGCCCAATGGCTGATACCTTCAACAGCAGCTTTAAAATCTGTGCTAATGGTCACTTCATATGCACAAGTACTGGAGGGCTGTAAATGTAACCAGCCCTGAAAATGTCTTCAGGGAGGTAATGGCCAAAATATTTCAAAATGTGACACATACTTCAAGAAAACCATTTGAAGAGGTAAGCGCTACTCACAGCTTGAAAAAAAAGAGGACATGCCTGAAAGTTCAATTTCAAGGGATTATGAGATGCATGCAAATCCAACCTCAAAGAGGTGTCAGCTCACACCTGTCAGAATAAACATCAGCAGAAAAACTACAAACAATAAATGCTGAAAGGGTTGTGGACAAGGGCATACCCTCAAATTTAAGTGAGGGTAAGAGCCACTAATGAGAACAGAATGGAGACGCCTTTACAAGGTAAACATTTTGCTACCATATGAACCAACAGGCCCTCTCCTGGGCCTATAACCGAAGAAGACATAGTTGAAAGACACAGGCAGGCAAATGTGCATTTCAGCAGTGTTACAATAACCAAGACATGGAAGCAACCAAAAAGTCCATCAACAGGCGAGTGGACAAAGACAAACTGGTCCACATACAGATGGAATATTCGCCAAGGAAAACAATGACACAATGCCATTTGCATCACCATAGATGAGTCTAGAAATAATCACGCAACTTGTAGTAAGTCAGAAAGCGAAAGACACGTATCCTGTGATATCACTTATAGGTGTTACCTAAAAATTGATACCAGTGAAGATATTTCCACAGAGAAAGGCAATCACAGATTCATTAAACAAACTTATGGTTCACCAATGGAAAGGTGTGAGGATTGGATACATTAGGATGTCAGAGTTAACAGAGATATACAAACACAGGTGAAGTATATAATCACCAAAGACCTACGGAATACCAAGAGAAGACTACTCAACATTGTGTCATAACCTAAAATGGGAAAAGGATCCAAAGAAGAAAAGAGATAGGTATATGTGGAAAACAACCACATCTTGCACACCTAAAACAAGCAAAACTTTGTAATCACACTTGCTGTGATAAACAATGAAAATTAAATTTAAAAGAAGAACAATATTTAGTGAGATATAAACTTAAGGGGCTTTTTCCTGGCCCATTCCATTCTAATTTGCAACCTAGAACAGGACTTCCATTGAGGCTCTGTTTCCCTAGTAACCAGATTTGGTTAATGAGAACTGCTGCCGCCTTGTGGCCGTTTCACACAACAGCAGCTCTAACTGCAGCTGTAATGGTTACTTGATAGTCAAAATAATTGCAGGCCTGTAAATGACACCTGTCCTCAAAACAATCCTTCGGTCGTAAATCGAGCAAAAATCTCAAAAGACATCCATATTTCAAAACGACAATTTCAAGAGGCATATTTTATGCACACTTTATATTCTGTCTCTTTTTTGGTTATAGAAAAAGGCATGGAAAAACGCTCAACGTCAGGAATTAATAAAGCCATGCAAATCCGGTCTAGAAACACGTTCACCTCACAGCCGTCAGAAGGATCATCAGCAAAAAAGTCTACATAGTATAAATGCTGAAGGGGTTTTAGAGAACTGTGTACCCTCTAGCTGCTGATGGGATGTAACCTGGTAACAGCCAGTACAGAGAACAAAATGGAGGTGTGTTTAAAGGTAAAACTTGAGCTACTATGTGATCAGGTAGGCCCACTGATGGGCCTATCCGCTGAGTAGACCTGAATCAAAAAGACACAGGCTGGCAATCCTTCACTGCAGCAACATGTACCATAGCCAAGAGCTGGAAGAAACCAAAATGTCCATCAACAGAAAAATGCACCAAGAAGAAGTGGTCCATGTACACAATGGAATATTAGCCATGGAAAAGCATGGAACAATGCCGTTGCCACCACCATAGAAGGATCTAGAGATAATCACCCTACCTGAAGTAAGAAAGAAAACGAAAGACAGATATCCTATTACATCACTTATAGGTGTTACCTAAAAATTGATACCCATGAAATAATTTCCAAGAGAAGGACACTCATAGATTCAGAAAACCAAATTATGTTTAACCAAATGGAAAGGTGTAAGGAATGTATGAATTAGGATATGGGGGTTAACAGACATGTAGTAATACATATGAAATATATAATCACAAAATACCTATGGAATGCTAAAAGAGGTGTACTCAACACTCTGTAGTAACCTACACGGGAAAGGATCCAAAGATGAATAGATCAATACATTGATATAATGAACCAGATTCCATACACCTAGAAAAAACACAGTATTTTTATCCAATTTGCTGTGATAATAAATAAAAATTAAATGTAAAAAACAAACAAGAAGGAAGGAGATATAAGCTCTTGGGAGTTTGCCGTGGCACATTCTGCTCTAATTTGCAGCTTACAAACACGATTTCCAGGAAACCTCTGTTGCCCAAAAACCCAGAGTTGGAAATGTAGAAATGCTGCCGCCTTGTGGCCCTTTCCCACAAGAGCGGCTTTAAAACCACAGCTAACGGTCACTTAACATTCACAAGGACTCAGGACAGTAAAGGACAACTACCCTGAAAAATTCACAACTGGCAAAATTTTCAAGGAGATAGTAGGAAGAGGTAAATTTTACTCATTATTTTTCTAAAAACAAGGAAAATGGATAAAAGCTCAACAACATAAATTTTTAAACTCATGCAAATCTAGCCTACAAAAAGATTTCAACTCACACACGTCAACTACCATCAGCCAAAGGTCTACAAACAATAAATGCTGAAGGGGTTTTAGAGAACTGTGTACCCTCTAGCTGCTGGTGAGATGTAAAGTGGCAAGATCCAATAGTGAGAACAGAAAGGAGCTGTGTTTAAAAGTAAAAATTGAGCCAGCATTCCATTCAGCAGGCCCACCGCTGAACCTCTCACCTGAAAATACCAGAGCCGAGAAGGCACAGACTGCAACAGCTTCACTGCAGGATTTTTCACAATAGCCAAGACACGGAAGCAACCAAAATGTCCATCAATGGATGAATGGATAAAGAAGTGGTCCATGTACATAATGGAATATTAGCCATGGAAAACAGTGAAACACTGCTCGTTGAGGCACCATTTATGAGCCTAGATATAATCTCAGAACATGTCGTAAGTCAGAAAGAAAAAGACATATAGTATGATATCACTTATAGGCGTTATCTAACAACTGACAAAAATGATAGCATTTTCACAGAGAAAGAAACTCACAGACTTAGAAAACAAACTATTCTTATGTAAATGGAAAGGTGGGCGGTATGGAAAATTAAGATTAGGGTTACCATATGTGTACATATACCTACTAAATACATTTATCAAAGAGACCGACCATATAGCAAAGGAGGTCAATGGAGCACTCTGCAATAATTTACATGGGAAGAGTATCTGTACATGAATATATTACATATATGTGTGTGTGTGTGTGTGTGTGTGTATGTAATGTACAAATGAACCAGATTGTATACACCTAGGACAAACAATATTCTAAATATTACCTCGATTTAAAAAGACTAAAAAATCGAACAAGAAATAATGGAACATTAACTTATGGGATTTTTTCCTAGCACATTCCATTCTAATTTACAACCTGGGAACACAACTTCCAGAAATGTTGTGCTGCCCTAGAAACCAGTTTTGGGAACGGAGAAATGCTGCCGCCTTGTGGCCGTTTCCCCCAACAGCACCTTTAAAGCCAGTAGTAGTGGTCACTAAATATTCACACTCATTACAAGCCTGTAAATGTCACCTGTTCTCAAAAAAATCCTGGGGTCAAAAATCGACGAAAAATTCAAAACAGGGCAGCCTTCCCAGAAGACCACTTCAAGTGGTTTATTGTACTCACAGTTTTTTTCTGTTTTCGTTTAACAGAAAGAAAACAAAGCACGGAAAAATGCTGAACATTAGGAATTATTAAAGACATGCAAATCCAAGTTACAAAAACCTATCAGCTCACACCAGTCATAATGGCCATCAGCAAAAATTCTGCAAACAATAAATGCTGAAGGGGTTGTGGAGAAATGCGCACCCTCGTTTCTAAGTGGGACATGGTAAGAACCAGTAATGAAAACACAAAGGAGGTGCCTTGATAAGGTAAATATCGAGCTACCATTCAATCAAGCATACCCACTGCTGGGCCTATCACCTGAGAGGATGAGAATCCAAAAGACACAGGGTGGCAATCCTGCACTCCAGCAATATTTACCACAGCCAACACTTGGAAGCAACAAAAATGTCTGTCAACAGAGGAAGGCACAAGAAGAAGTGGTCCATGTACACAATGGAATATTACTCCAATTAAAAAAATATATAATTTCAATTTAGAAACCAAACGTAAGTTAGGAGACATCAGCTTTTGGGGGTCTGTCCGGGCACATTCCTCTCTAATATATAACCGAGGAACACCACTGGCAGGAGAGACTCTTTCCGTAATTCCCAGAATGGGGAAAGGAGAAATGCTGCCGCCCAATGGCTGATACCTTCAACAGCAGCTTTAAAATCTGTGCTAATGGTCACTTCATATGCACAAGTACTGGAGGGCTGTAAATGTAACCAGCCCTGAAAATGTCTTCAGGGAGGTAATGGCCAAAATATTTCAAAATGTGACACATACTTCAAGAAAACCATTTGAAGAGGTAAGCGCTACTCACAGCTTGAAAAAAAAGAGGACATGCCTGAAAGTTCAATTTCAAGGGATTATGAGATGCATGCAAATCCAACCTCAAAGAGGTGTCAGCTCACACCTGTCAGAATAAACATCAGCAGAAAAACTACAAACAATAAATGCTGAAAGGGTTGTGGACAAGGGCATACCCTCAAATTTAAGTGAGGGTAAGAGCCACTAATGAGAACAGAATGGAGACGCCTTTACAAGGTAAACATTTTGCTACCATATGAACCAACAGGCCCTCTCCTGGGCCTATAACCGAAGAAGACATAGTTGAAAGACTCAGGCAGGCAAATGTGCATTTCAGCAGTGTTACAATAACCAAGACATGGAAGCAACCAAAAAGTCCATCAACAGGCGAGTGGACAAAGACAAACTGGTCCACATACAGATGGAATATTCGCCAAGGAAAACAATGACACAATGCCATTTGCATCACCATAGATGAGTCTAGAAATAATCACGCAACTTGTAGTAAGTCAGAAAGCGAAAGACACGTATCCTGTGATATCACTTATAGGTGTTACCTAAAAATTGATACCAGTGAAGATATTTCCACAGAGAAAGGCAATCACAGATTCATTAAACAAACTTATGGTTCACCAATGGAAAGGTGTGAGGATTGGATACATTAGGATGTCAGAGTTAACAGAGATATACAAACACAGGTGAAGTATATAATCACCAAAGACCTACAGAATACCAAGAGAAGACTACTCAACATTGTGTCATAACCTAAAATGGGAAAAGGATCCAAAGAAGAAAAGAGATAGGTATATGTGGAAAACAACCACATCTTGCACACCTAAAACAAGCAAAACTTTGTAATCACACTTGCTGTGATAAACAATGAAAATTAAATTTAAAAGAAGAACAATATTTAGTGAGATATAAACTTAAGGGGCTTTTTCCTGGCCCATTCCATTCTAATTTGCAACCTAGAACAGGACTTCCATTGAGGCTCTGTTTCCCTAGTAACCAGATTTGGTTAATGAGAACTGCTGCCGCCTTGTGGCCGTTTCACACAACAGCAGCTCTAACTGCAGCTGTAATGGTTACTTGATAGTCAAAATAATTGCAGGCCTGTAAATGACACCTGTCCTCAAAACAATCCTTCGGTCGTAAATCGAGCAAAAATCTCAAAAGACATCCATATTTCAAAACGACAATTTCAAGAGGCATATTTTATGCACACTTTATATTCTGTCTCTTTTTTGGTTATAGAAAAAGGCATGGAAAAACGCTCAACGTCAGGAATTAATAAAGCCATGCAAATCCGGTCTAGAAACACGTTCACCTCACAGCCGTCAGAAGGATCATCAGCAAAAAAGTCTACATAGTATAAATGCTGAAGGGGTTTTAGAGAACTGTGTACCCTCTAGCTGCTGATGGGATGTAACCTGGTAACAGCCAGTACAGAGAACAAAATGGAGGTGTGTTTAAAGGTAAAACTTGAGCTACTATGTGATCAGGTAGGCCCACTGATGGGCCTATCCGCTGAGTAGACCTGAATCAAAAAGACACAGGCTGGCAATCCTTCACTGCAGCAACATGTACCATAGCCAAGAGCTGGAAGAAACCAAAATGTCCATCAACAGAAAAATGCACCAAGAAGAAGTGGTCCATGTACACAATGGAATATTAGCCATGGAAAAGCATGGAACAATGCCGTTGCCACCACCATAGAAGGATCTAGAGATAATCACCCTACCTGAAGTAAGAAAGAAAACGAAAGACAGATATCCTATTACATCACTTATAGGTGTTACCTAAAAATTGATACCCATGAAATAATTTCCAAGAGAAGGACACTCATAGATTCAGAAAACCAAATTATGTTTAACCAAATGGAAAGGTGTAAGGAATGTATGAATTAGGATATGGGGGTTAACAGACATGTAGTAATACATATGAAATATATAATCACAAAATACCTATGGAATGCTAAAAGAGGTGTACTCAACACTCTGTAGTAACCTACACGGGAAAGGATCCAAAGATGAATAGATCAATACATTGATATAATGAACCAGATTCCATACACCTAGAAAAAACACAGTATTTTTATCCAATTTGCTGTGATAATAAATAAAAATTAAATGTAAAAAACAAACAAGAAGGAAGGAGATATAAGCTCTTGGGAGTTTGCCGTGGCACATTCTGCTCTAATTTGCAGCTTACAAACACGATTTCCAGGAAACCTCTGTTGCCCAAAAACCCAGAGTTGGAAATGTAGAAATGCTGCCGCCTTGTGGCCCTTTCCCACAAGAGCGGCTTTAAAACCACAGCTAACGGTCACTTAACATTCACAAGGACTCAGGACAGTAAAGGACAACTACCCTCAAAAATTCACAACTGGCAAAATTTTCAAGGAGATAGTAGGAAGAGGTAAATTTTACTCATTATTTTTCTAAAAACAAGGAAAATGGATAAAAGCTCAACAACATAAATTTTTAAACTCATGCAAATCTAGCCTACAAAAAGATTTCAACTCACACACGTCAACTACCATCAGCCAAAGGTCTACAAACAATAAATGCTGAAGGGGTTTTAGAGAACTGTGTACCCTCTAGCTGCTGGTGAGATGTAAAGTGGCAAGATCCAATAGTGAGAACAGAAAGGAGCTGTGTTTAAAAGTAAAAATAGAGCCAGCATTCCATTCAGCAGGCCCACCGCTGAACCTCTCACCTGAAAATACCAGAGCCGAGAAGGCACAGACTGCAACAGCTTCACTGCAGGATTTTTCACAATAGCCAAGACACGGAAGCAACCAAAATGTCCATCAATGGATGAATGGATAAAGAAGTGGTCCATGTATATAATGGAATATTAGCCATGGAAAACAGTGAAACACTGCTCGTTGAGGCACCATTTATGAGCCTAGATATAATCTCAGAACATGCCGTAAGTCAGAAAGTAAAAGACATATAGTATGATATCACTTATAGGCGTTATCTAACAACTGACAAAAATGATAGCATTTTCACAGAGAAAGAAACTCACAGACTTAGGAAACAAACTATTCTTATGTAAATGGAAAGGTGGGCGGTATGGAAAATTAAGATTAGGGTTACCATATGTGTACATATACCTACTAAATACATTTATCAAAGAGACCGACCATATAGCAAGGGAGGTCAATGGAGCACTCTGCAATAATTTACATGGGAAGAGTATCTGTACATGAATATATTACATATATGAGTGTGTGTGTGTGTGTGTGTGTGTGTGTGTGTGTATGTAATGTACAAATGAACCAGATTGTATACACCTAGGACAAACAATATTCTAAATATTACCTCGATTTAAAAAGACTAAAAAATCGAACAAGAAATAATGGAATATTAACTTATGGGATTTTTTCCTAGCACATTCCATTCTAATTTACAACCTGGGAACACAACTTCCAGAAATGTTGTGCTGCCCTAGAAACCAGTTTTGGGAACGGAGAAATGCTGCCGCCTTGTGGCCGTTTCCCCCAACAGCACCTTTAAAGCCAGTAGTAGTGGTCACTAAATATTCACACTCATTACAAGCCTGTAAATGTCACCTGTTCTCAAAAAAATCCTGGGGTCAAAAATCGACGAAAAATTCAAAACAGGGCAGCCTTCCCAGAAGACCACTTCAAGTGGTTTATTGTACTCACAGTTTTTTTCTGTTTTCGTTTAACAGAAAGAAAACAAAGCATGGAAAAATGCTGAACATTAGGAATTATTAAAGACATGCAAATCCAAGTTACAAAATCCTATCAGCTCACACCAGTCATAATGGCCATCAGCAAAAATTCTGCAAACAATAAATGCTGAAGGGGTTGTGGAGAAATGCGCACCCTCGTTTCTAAGTGGGACATGGTAAGAACCAGTAATGAAAACACAAAGGAGGTGCCTTGATAAGGTAAATATTGAGCTACCATTCAATCAAGCATACCCACTGCTGGGCCTATCACCTGAGAGGATGAGAATCCAAAAGACACAGGGTGGCAATCCTGCACTCCAGCAATATTTACCACAGCCAACACTTGGAAGCAACAAAAATGTCTGTCAACAGAGGAAGGCACAAGAAGAAGTGGTCCATGTACACAATGGAATATTACTCCAATTAAAAAAATATATAATTTCAATTTAGAAACCAAATGTAAGTTAGGAGACATCAGCTTTTGGGGGTCTGTCCGGGCACATTCCTCTCTAATATATAACCGAGGAACACCACTGGCAGGAAGGACTCTTTCCGTAATTCCCAGAATGGGGAAAGGAGAAATGCTGCCGCCCAATGGCTGATACCTTCAACAGCAGCTTTAAAATCTGTGCTAATGGTCACTTCATATGCACAAGTACTGGAGGGCTATAAATGAAACCAGCCCTGAAAATGTCTTCAGGGAGGTAATGGCCAAAATATTTCAAAATGTGACACATACTTCAAGAAAACCATTTGAAGAGGTAAGTGCTACTCACAGCTTGAAAAAAAAGAGGACATGCCTGAAAGTTCAATTTCAAGGGATTATGAGATGCATGCAAATCCAACCTCAAAGAGGTGTCAGCTCACACCTGTCAGAATAAACATCAGCAGAAAAACTACAAACAATAAATGCTGAAAGGGTTGTGGACAAGGGCATACCCTCAAATTTAAGTGGAACATAACCTGGTAAGAGCCACTAATGAGAACAGAATGGAGACGCCTTTACAAGGTAAACATTTTGCTACCATATGATCCAACAGGCCCTCTCCTGGGCCTATAACCGAAGAAGACATAGTTGAAAGACACAGGCAGGCAAATGTGCATTTCAGCAGTGTTACAATAACCAAGACATGGAAGCAACCAAAAAGTCCATCAACAGGCGAGTGAACAAAGACAAACTGGTCCACGTACAGATGGAATATTCGCCAAGGAAAACAATGACACAATGCCATTTGCATCACCATAGATGAGTCTAGAAGTAATCACGCAACTTGTAGTAAGTCAGAAAGCGAAAGACACGTATCCTGTGATATCACTTATAGGTGTTACCTAAAAATTGATACCAGTGAAGATATTTCCACAGAGAAAGGCAATCACAGATTCATTAAACAAACTTATGGTTCACCAATGGAAAGGTGTGAGGATTGGATACATTAGGATGTCAGAGTTAACAGAGATATACAAACACAGGTGAAGTATATAATCACCAAAGACCTACGGAATACCAAGAGAAGACTACTCAACATTGTGTCATAACCTAAAATGGGAAAAGGATCCAAAGAAGAAAAGAGATAGGTATATGTGGAAAACAACCACATCTTGCACACCTAAAACAAGCAAAACTTTGTAATCACACTTGCTGTGATAAACAATGAAAATTAAATTTAAAAGAAGAACAATATTTAGTGAGATATAAACTTAAGGGGCTTTTTCCTGGCCCATTCCATTCTAATTTGCAACCTAGAACAGGACTTCCATTGAGGCTCTGTTTCCCTAGTAACCAGATTTGGTTAATGAGAACTGCTGCCGCCTTGTGGCCGTTTCACACAACAGCAGCTCTAACTGCAGCTGTAATGGTTACTTGATAGTCAAAATAATTGCAGGCCTGTAAATGACACCTGTCCTCAAAACAATCCTTCGGTCGTAAATCGAGCAAAAATCTCAAAAGACATCCATATTTCAAAACGACAATTTCAAGAGGCATATTTTATGCACACTTTATATTCTGTCTCTTTTTTGGTTATAGAAAAAGGCATGGAAAAACGCTCAACGTCAGGAATTAATAAAGCCATGCAAATCCGGTCTAGAAACACGTGCACCTCACAGCCGTCAGAAGGATCATCAGCAAAAAAGTCTACATAGTATAAATGCTGAAGGGGTTTTAGAGAACTGTGTACCCTCTAGCTGCTGATGGGATGTAACCTGGTAACAGCCAGTACAGAGAACAAAATGGAGGTGTGTTTAAAGGTAAAACTTGAGCTACTATGTGATCAGGTAGGCCCACTGATGGGCCTATCCGCTGAGTAGACCTGAATCAAAAAGACACAGGCTGGCAATCCTTCACTGCAGCAACATGTACCATAGCCAAGAGCTGGAAGAAACCAAAATGTCCATCAACAGAAAAATGCACCAAGAAGAAGTGGTCCATGTACACAATGGAATATTAGCCATGGAAAAGCATGGAACAATGCCGTTGCCACCACCATAGAAGGATCTAGAGATAATCACCCTACCTGAAGTAAGAAAGAAAACGAAAGACAGATATCCTATTACATCACTTATAGGTGTTACCTAAAAATTGATACCCATGAAATAATTTCCAAGAGAAGGACACTCATAGATTCAGAAAACCAAATTATGTTTAACCAAATGGAAAGGTGTAAGGAATGTATGAATTAGGATATGGGGGTTAACAGACATGTAGTAATACATATGAAATATATAATCACAAAATACCTATGGAATGCTAAAAGAGGTGTACTCAACACTCTGTAGTAACCTACATGGGAAAGGATCCAAAGATGAATAGATCAATACATTGATATAATGAACCAGATTCCATACACCTAGAAAAAACACAGTATTTTTATCCAATTTGCTGTGATAATAAATAAAAATTAAATGTAAAAAACAAACAAGAAGGAAGGAGATATAAGCTCTTGGGAGTTTGCCGTGGCACATTCTGCTCTAATTTGCAGCTTACAAACACGATTTCCAGGAAACCTCTGTTGCCCAAAAACCCAGAGTTGGAAATGTAGAAATGCTGCCGCCTTGTGGCCGTTTCCCACAAGAGCGGCTTTAAAACCACAGCTAACGGTCACTTAACATTCACAAGGACTCAGGACAGTAAAGGACAACTACCCTCAAAAATTCACAACTGGCAAAATTTTCAAGGAGATAGTAGGAAGAGGTAAATTTTACTCATTATTTTTCTAAAAACAAGGAAAATGGATAAAAGCTCAACAACATAAATTTTTAAACTCATGCAAATCTAGCCTACAAAAAGATTTCAACTCACACACGTCAACTACCATCAGCCAAAGGTCTACAAACAATAAATGCTGAAGGGGTTTTAGAGAACTGTGTACCCTCTAGCTGCTGGTGAGATGTAAAGTGGTAAGAGCCAATAGTGAGAACAGAAAGGAGCTGTGTTTAAAAGTAAAAATTGAGCCAGCATTCCATTCAGCAGGCCCACCGCTGAACCTCTCACCTGAAAATACCAGAGCCGAGAAGGCACAGACTGCAACAGCTTCACTGCAGGATTTTTCACAATAGCCAAGACACGGAAGCAACCAAAATGTCCATCAATGGATGAATGGATAAAGAAGTGGTCCATGTACATAATGGAATATTAGCCATGGAAAACAGTGAAACACTGCTCGTTGAGGCACCATTTATGAGCCTAGATATAATCTCAGAACATGCCGTAAGTCAGAAAGAAAAAGACATATAGTATGATATCACTTATAGGCGTTATCTAACAACTGACAAAAATGATAGCATTTTCACAGAGAAAGAAACTCACAGACTTAGAAAACAAACTATTCTTATGTAAATGGAAAGGTGGGCGGTATGGAAAATTAAGATTAGGGTTACCATATGTGTACATATACCTACTAAATACATTTATCAAAGAGACCGACCATATAGCAAGGGAGGTCAATGGAGCACTCTGCAATAATTTACATGGGAAGAGTATCTGTACATGAATATATTACATATATGTGTGTGTGTGTGTGTGTGTGTGTGTGTATGTAATGTACAAATGAACCAGATTGTATACACCTAGGACAAACAATATTCTAAATATTACCTCGATTTAAAAAGACTAAAAAATCGAACAAGAAATAATGGAACATTAACTTATGGGATTTTTTCCTAGCACATTCCATTCTAATTTACAACCTGGGAACACGACTTCCAGAAATGTTGTGCTGCCCTAGAAACCAGTTTTGGGAACGGAGAAATGCTGCCGCCTTGTGGCCGTTTCCCCCAACAGCACCTTTAAAGCCAGTAGTAGTGGTCACTAAATATTCACACTCATTACAAGCCTGTAAATGTCACCTGTTCTCAAAAACATCCTGGGGTCAAAAATCGACGAAAAATTCAAAACAGGGCAGCCTTCCCAGAAGACCACTTCAAGTGTTTTATTGTACTCACAGTTTTTTTCTGTTTTCGTTTAACAGAAAGAAAACAAAGCATGGAAAAATGCTGAACAGTAGGAATTATTAAAGACATGCAAATCCAAGTTACAAAAACCTATCAGCTCACACCAGTCATAATGGCCATCAGCAAAAATTCTGCAAACAATAAATGCTGAAGGGGTTGTGGAGAAATGCGCACCCTCGTTTCTAAGTGGGACATGGTAAGAACCAGTAATGAAAACACAAAGGAGGTGCCTTGATAAGGTAAATATCGAGCTACCATTCAATCAAGCATACCCACTGCTGGGCCTATCACCTGAGAGGATGAGAATCCAAAAGACACAGGGTGGCAATCCTGCACTCCAGCAATATTTACCACAGCCAACACTTGGAAGCAACAAAAATGTCTGTCAACAGAGGAAGGCACAAGAAGAAGTGGTCCATGTACACAATGGAATATTACTCCAATTAAAAAAATATATAATTTCAATTTAGAAACCAAACGTAAGTTAGGAGACATCAGCTTTTGGGGGTCTGTCCGGGCACATTCCTCTCTAATATATAACCGAGGAACACCACTGGCAGGAGGGACTCTTTCCGTAATTCCCAGAATGGGGAAAGGAGAAATGCTGCCGCCCAATGGCTGATACCTTCAACAGCAGCTTTAAAATCTGTGCTAATGGTCACTTCATATGCACAAGTACTGGAGGGCTGTAAATGTAACCAGCCCTGAAAATGTCTTCAGGGAGGTAATGGCCAAAATATTTCAAAATGTGACACATACTTCAAGAAAACCATTTGAAGAGGTAAGCGCTACTCACAGCTTGAAAAAAAAGAGGACATGCCTGAAAGTTCAATTTCAAGGGATTATGAGATGCATGCAAATCCAACCTCAAAGAGGTGTCAGCTCACACCTGTCAGAATAAACATCAGCAGAAAAACTACAAACAATAAATGCTGAAAGGGTTGTGGACAAGGGCATACCCTCAAATTTAAGTGAGGGTAAGAGCCACTAATGAGAACAGAATGGAGACGCCTTTACAAGGTAAACATTTTGCTACCATATGAACCAACAGGCCCTCTCCTGGGCCTATAACCGAAGAAGACATAGTTGAAAGACACAGGCAGGCAAATGTGCATTTCAGCAGTGTTACAATAACCAAGACATGGAAGCAACCAAAAAGTCCATCAACAGGCGAGTGGACAAAGACAAACTGGTCCACGTACAGATGGAATATTAGCCAAGGAAAACAATGACACAATGCCATTTGCATCACCATAGATGAGTCTAGAAGTAATCACGCAACTTGTAGTAAGTCAGAAAGCGAAAGACACGTATCCTGTGATATCACTTATAGGTGTTACCTAAAAATTGATACCAGTGAAGATATTTCCACAGAGAAAGGCAATCACAGATTCATTAAACAAACTTATGGTTCACCAATGAAAAGGTGTGAGGATTGGATACATTAGGATGTCAGAGTTAACAGAGATATACAAACACAGGTGAAGTATATAATCACCAAAGACCTACGGAATACCAAGAGAAGACTACTCAACATTGTGTCATAACCTAAAATGGGAAAAGGACCCAAAGAAGAAAAGAGATAGGTATATGTGGAAAACAACCACATCTTGCACACCTAAAACAAGCAAAACTTTGTAATCACACTTGCTGTGATAAACAATGAAAATTAAATTTAAAAGAAGAACAATATTTAGTGAGATATAAACTTAAGGGGCTTTTTCCTGGCCCATTCCATTCTAATTTGCAACCTAGAACAGGACTTCCATTGAGGCTCTGTTTCCCTAGTAACCAGATTTGGTTAATGAGAACTGCTGCCGCCTTGTGGCCGTTTCACACAACAGCAGCTCTAACTGCAGCTGTAATGGTTACTTGATAGTCAAAATAATTGCAGGCCTGTAAATGACACCTGTCCTCAAAACAATCCTTCGGTCGTAAATCGAGCAAAAATCTCAAAAGACATCCATATTTCAAAACGACAATTTCAAGAGGCATATTTTATGCACACTTTATATTCTGTCTCTTTTTTGGTTATAGAAAAAGGCATGGAAAAACGCTCAACGTCAGGAATTAATAAAGCCATGCAAATCCGGTCTAGAAACACGTGCACCTCACAGCCGTCAGAAGGATCATCAGCAAATAAGTCTACATAGTATAAATGCTGAAGGGGTTTTAGAGAACTGTGTACCCTCTAGCTGCTGATGGGATGTAACCTGGTAACAGCCAGTACAGAGAACAAAATGGAGGTGTGTTTAAAGGTAAAACTTGAGCTACTATGTGATCAGGTAGGCCCACTGATGGGCCTATCCGCTGAGTAGACCTGAATCAAAAAGACACAGGCTGGCAATCCTTCACTGCAGCAACATGTACCATAGCCAAGAGCTGGAAGAAACCAAAATGTCCATCAACAGAAAAATGCACCAAGAAGAAGTGGTCCATGTACACAATGGAATATTAGCCATGGAAAAGCATGGAACAATGCCGTTGCCACCACCATAGAAGGATCTAGAGATAATCACCCTACCTGAAGTAAGAAAGAAAACGAAAGACAGATATCCTATTACATCACTTATAGGTGTTACCTAAAAATTGATACCCATGAAATAATTTCCAAGAGAAGGACACTCATAGATTCAGAAAACCAAATTATGTTTAACCAAATGGAAAGGTGTAAGGAATGTATGAATTAGGATATGGGGGTTAACAGACATGTAGTAATACATATGAAATATATAATCACAAAATACCTATGGAATGCTAAAAGAGGTGTACTCAACACTCTGTAGTAACCTACACGGGAAAGGATCCAAAGATGAATAGATCAATACATTGATATAATGAACCAGATTCCATACACCTAGAAAAAACACAGTATTTTTATCCAATTTGCTGTGATAATAAATAAAAATTAAATGTAAAAAACAAACAAGAAGGAAGGAGATATAAGCTCTTGGGAGTTTGCCGTGGCACATTCTGCTCTAATTTGCAGCTTACAAACACGATTTCCAGGAAACCTCTGTTGCCCAAAAACCCAGAGTTGGAAATGTAGAAATGCTGCCGCCTTGTGGCCGTTTCCCACAAGAGCGGCTTTAAAACCACAGCTAACGGTCACTTAACATTCACAAGGACTCAGGACAGTAAAGGACAACTACCCTCAAAAATTCACAACTGGCAAAATTTTCAAGGAGATAGTAGGAAGAGGTAAATTTTACTCATTATTTTTCTAAAAACAAGGAAAATGGATAAAAGCTCAACAACATAAATTTTTAAACTCATGCAAATCTAGCCTACAAAAAGATTTCAACTCACACACGGCAACTACCATCAGCCAAAGGTCTACAAACAATAAATGCTGAAGGGGTTTTAGAGAACTGTGTACCCTCTAGCTGCTGGTGAGACGTAAAGTGGTAAGAGCCAATAGTGAGAACAGAAAGGAGCTGTGTTTAAAAGTAAAAATTGAGCCAGCATTCCATTCAGCAGGCCCACCGCTGAACCTCTCACCTGAAAATACCAGAGCCGAGAAGGCACAGACTGCAACAGCTTCACTGCAGGATTTTTCACAATAGCCAAGACACGGAAGCAACCAAAATGTCCATTAATGGATGAATGGATAAAGAAGTGGTCCATGTACATAATGGAATATTAGCCATGGAAAACAGTGAAACACTGCTCGTTGAGGCACCATTTATGAGCCTAGATATAATCTCAGAACATGCCGTAAGTCAGAAAGTAAAAGACATATAGTATGATATCACTTATAGGCGTTATCTAACAACTGACAAAAATGATAGCATTTTCACAGAGAAAGAAACTCACAGACTTAGAAAACAAACTATTCTTATGTAAATGGAAAGGTGGGCGGTATGGAAAATTAATATTAGGGTTACCATATGTGTACATATACCTACTAAATACATTTATCAAAGAGACCGACCATATAGCAAGGGAGGTCAATGGAGCACTCTGCAATAATTTACATGGGAAGAGTATCTGTACATGAATATATTACATATATGTGTGTGTGTGTGTGTGTGTGTGTGTGTGTATGTAATGTACAAATGAACCAGATTGTATACACCTAGTACAAACAATATTTTAAATATTACCTCGATTTAAAAAGACTAAAAAATCGAACAAGAAATAATGGAATATTAACTTATGGGATTTTTTCCTAGCGCATTCCATTCTAATTTACAACCTGGGAACACGACTTCCAGAAATGTTGTGCTGCCCTAGAAACCAGTTTTGGGAATGGAGAAATGCTGCCGCCTTGTGGCCGTTTCCCCCAACAGCACCTTTAAAGCCAGTAGTAGTGGTCACTAAATATTCACACTCATTACAAGCCTGTAAATGTCACCTGTTCTCAAAAAAATCCTGGGGTCAAAAATCGACGAAAAATTCAAAACAGGGCAGCCTTCCCAGAAGACCACTTCAAGTGGTTTATTGTACTCACAGTTTTTTTCTGTTTTCGTTTAACAGAAAGAAAACAAAGCATGGAAAAATGCTGAACATTAGGAATTATTAAAGACATGCAAATCCAAGTTACAAAAACCTATCAGCTCACACCAGTCATAATGGCCATCAGCAAAAATTCTGCAAACAATAAATGCTGAAGGGGTTGTGGAGAAATGCGCACCCTCGTTTCTAAGTGGGACATGGTAAGAACCAGTAATGAAAACACAAAGGAGGTGCCTTGATAAGGTAAATATTGAGCTACCATTCAATCAAGCATACCCACTGCTGGGCCTATCACCTGAGAGGATGAGAATCCAAAAGACACAGGGTGGCAATCCTGCACTCCAGCAATATTTACCACAGCCAACACTTGGAAGCAACAAAAATGTCTGTCAAAAGAGGAAGGCACAAAGAAGAAGTGGTCCATGTACACAATGGAATATTACTCCAATTAAAAAAATATATAATTTCAATTTAGAAACCAAACGTAAGTTTGGAGACATCAGCTTTTGGGGGTCTGTCCGGGCACATTCCTCTCTAATATATAACCGAGGAACACCACTGGCAGGAAGGACTCTTTCCGTAATTCCCAGAATGGGGAAAGGAGAAATGCTGCCGCCCAATGGCTGATACCTTCAACAGCAGCTTTAAAATCTGTGCTAATGGTCACTTCATATGCACAAGTACTGGAGGGCTGTAAATGAAACCAGCCCTGAAAATGTCTTCAGGGAGGTAATGGCCAAAATATTTCAAAATGTGACACATACTTCAAGAAAACCATTTGAAGAGGTAAGCGCTACTCACAGCTTGAAAAAAAAGAGGACATGCCTGAAAGTTCAATTTCAAGGGATTATGAGATGCATGCAAATCCAACCTCAAAGAGGTGTCAGCTCACACCTGTCAGAATAAACATCAGCAGAAAAACTACAAACAATAAATGCTGAAAGGGTTGTGGACAAGGGCATACCCTCAAATTTAAGTGGAACATAACCTGGTAAGAGCCACTAATGAGAACAGAATGGAGACGCCTTTACAAGGTAAACATTTTGCTACCATATGAACCAACAGTCCCTCTCCTGGGCCTATAACCGAAGAAGACATAGTTGAAAGACACAGGCAGGCAAATGTGCATTTCAGCAGTGTTACAATAACCAAGACATGGAAGCAACCAAAAAGTCCATCAACAGGCGAGTGGACAAAGACAAACTGGTCCACGTACAGATGGAATATTAGCCAAGGAAAACAATGACACAATGCCATTTGCATCACCATAGATGAGTCTAGAAGTAATCACGCAACTTGTAGTAAGTCAGAAAGCGAAAGACACGTATCCTGTGATATCACTTATAGGTGTTACCTAAAAATTGATACCAGTGAAGATATTTCCACAGAGAAAGGCAATCACAGATTCATTAAACAAACTTATGGTCCACCAATGGAAAGGTGTGAGGATTGGATACATTAGGATGTCAGAGTTAACAGAGATATACAAACACAGGTGAAGTATATAATCACCAAAGACCTACGGAATACCAAGAGAAGACTACTCAACATTGTGTCATAACCTAAAATGGGAAAAGGATCCAAAGAAGAAAAGAGATAGGTATATGTGGAAAACAACCACATCTTGCACACCTAAAACAAGCAAAACTTTGTAATCACACTTGCTGTGATAAACAATGAAAATTAAATTTAAAAGAAGAACAATATTTAGTGAGATATAAACTTAAGGGGCTTTTTCCTGGCCCATTCCATTCTAATTTGCAACCTAGAACAGGACTTCCATTGAGGCTCTGTTTCCCTAGTAACCAGATTTGGTTAATGAGAACTGCTGCCGCCTTGTGGCCGTTTCACACAACAGCAGCTCTAACTGCAGCTGTAATGGTTACTTGATAGTCAAAATAATTGCAGGCCTGTAAATGACACCTGTCCTCAAAACAATCCTTCGGTCGTAAATCGAGCAAAAATCTCAAAAGACATCCATATTTCAAAACGACAATTTCAAGAGGCATATTTTATGCACATTTTATATTCTGTCTCTTTTTTGGTTATAGAAAAAGGCATGGAAAAACGCTCAACGTCAGGAATTAATAAAGCCATGCAAATCCGGTCTAGAAACACGTTCACCTCACAGCCGTCAGAAGGATCATCAGCAAAAACGTCTACATAGTATAAATGCTGAAGGGGTTTTAGAGAACTGTGTACCCTCTAGCTGCTGATGGGATGTAACCTGGTAACAGCCAGTACAGAGAACAAAATGGAGGTGTGTTTAAAGGTAAAACTTGAGCTACTATGTGATCAGGTAGGCCCACTGATGGGCCTATCCGCTGAGTAGACCTGAATCAAAAAGACACAGGCTGGCAATCCTTCACTGCAGCAACATGTACCATAGCCAAGAGCTGGAAGAAACCAAAATGTCCATCAACAGAAAAATGCACCAAGAAGAAGTGGTCCATGTACACAATGGAATATTAGCCATGGAAAAGCATGGAACAATGCCGTTGCCACCACCATAGAAGGATCTAGAGATAATCACCCTACCTGAAGTAAGAAAGAAAACGAAAGACAGATATCCTATTACATCACTTATAGGTGTTACCTAAAATTTGATACCCATGAAATAATTTCCAAGAGAAGGACACTCATAGATTCAGA
Source organism: Orcinus orca (assembly GCF_937001465.1). Lineage (NCBI taxonomy): Eukaryota > Metazoa > Chordata > Mammalia > Artiodactyla > Delphinidae > Orcinus > Orcinus orca. The sequence continues at coordinate 46,996,517 of NC_064561.1, read as the reverse complement.
AAACCAAATTATGTTTAACCAAATGGAAAGGTGTAAGGAATGTATGAATTAGGATATGGGGGTTAACAGACATGTAGTAATACATATGAAATATATAATCACAAAATACCTATGGAATGCTAAAAGAGGTGTACTCAACACTCTGTAGTAACCTACACGGGAAAGGATCCAAAGATGAATAGATCAATACATTGATATAATGAACCAGATTCCATACACCTAGAAAAAACACAGTATTTTTATCCAATTTGCTGTGATAATAAATAAAAATTAAATGTAAAAAACAAACAAGAAGGAAGGAGATATAAGCTCTTGGGAGTTTGCCGTGGCACATTCTGCTCTAATTTGCAGCTTACAAACACGATTTCCAGGAAACCTCTGTTGCCCAAAAACCCAGAGTTGGAAATGTAGAAATGCTGCCGCCTTGTGGCCGTTTCCCACAAGAGCGGCTTTAAAACCACAGCTAACGGTCACTTAACATTCACAAGGACTCAGGACAGTAAAGGACAACTACCCTCAAAAATTCACAACTGGCAAAATTTTCAAGGAGATAGTAGGAAGAGGTAAATTTTACTCATTATTTTTCTAAAAACAAGGAAAATGGATAAAAGCTCAACAACATAAATTTTTAAACTCATGCAAATCTAGCCTACAAAAAGATTTCAACTCACACACGTCAACTACCATCAGCCAAAGGTCTACAAACAATAAATGCTGAAGGGGTTTTAGAGAACTGTGTACCCTCTAGCTGCTGGTGAGATGTAAAGTGGTAAGAGCCAATAGTGAGAACAGAAAGGAGCTGTGTTTAAAAGTAAAAATTGAGCCAGCATTCCATTCAGCAGGCCCACCGCTGAACCTCTCACCTGAAAATACCAGAGCCGAGAAGGCACAGACTGCAACAGCTTCACTGCAGGATTTTTCACAATAGCCAAGACACGGAAGCAACCAAAATGTCCATCAATGGATGAATGGATAAAGAAGTGGTCCATGTACATAATGGAATATTAGCCATGGAAAACAGTGAAACACTGCTCGTTGAGGCACCATTTATGAGCCTAGATATAATCTCAGAACATGCCGTAAGTCAGAAAGAAAAAGACATATAGTATGATATCACTTATAGGCGTTATCTAACAACTGACAAAAATGATAGCATTTTCACAGAGAAAGAAACTCACAGACTTAGAAAACAAACTATTCTTATGTAAATGGAAAGGTGGGCGGTATGGAAAATTAAGATTAGGGTTACCATATGTGTACATATACCTACTAAATACATTTATCAAAGAGACCGACCATATAGCAAGGGAGGTCAATGGAGCACTCTGCAATAATTTACATGGGAAGAGTATCTGTACATGAATATATTACATATATGTGTGTGTGTGTGTGTGTGTGTGTGTGTGTATGTAATGTACAAATGAACCAGATTGTATACACCTAGGACAAACAATATTCTAAATATTACCTCGATTTAAAAAGACTAAAAAATCGAACAAGAAATAATGGAACATTAACTTATGGGATTTTTTCCTAGCACATTCCATTCTAATTTACAACCTGGGAACACAACTTCCAGAAATGTTGTGCTGCCCTAGAAACCAGTTTTGGGAACGGAGAAATGCTGCCGCCTTGTGGCCGTTTCCCCCAACAGCACCTTTAAAGCCAGTAGTAGTGGTCACTAAATATTCACACTCATTACAAGCCTGTAAATGTCACCTGTTCTCAAAAAAATCCTGGGGTCAAAAATCGACGAAAAATTCAAAACAGGGCAGCCTTCCCAGAAGACCACTTCAAGTGGTTTATTGTACTCACAGTTTTTTTCTGTTTTCGTTTAACAGAAAGAAAACAAAGCATGGAAAAATGCTGAACAGTAGGAATTATTAAAGACATGCAAATCCAAGTTACAAAATCCTATCAGCTCACACCAGTCATAATGGCCATCAGCAAAAATTCTGCAAACAATAAATGCTGAAGGGGTTGTGGAGAAATGCGCACCCTCGTTTCTAAGTGGGACATGGTAAGAACCAGTAATGAAAACACAAAGGAGGTGCCTTGATAAGGTAAATATCGAGCTACCATTCAATCAAGCATACCCACTGCTGGGCCTATCACCTGAGAGGATGAGAATCCAAAAGACACAGGGTGGCAATCCTGCACTCCAGCAATATTTACCACAGCCAACACTTGGAAGCAACAAAAATGTCTGTCAACAGAGGAAGGCACAAGAAGAAGTGGTCCATGTACACAATGGAATATTACTCCAATTAAAAAATATATAATTTCAATTTAGAAACCAAACGTAAGTTAGGAGACATCAGCTTTTGGGGGTCTGTCCGGGCACATTCCTCTCTAATATATAACAGAGGAACACCACTGGCAGGAGGGACTCTTTCCGTAATTCCCAGAATGGGGAAAGGAGAAATGCTGCCGCCCAATGGCTGATACCTTCAACAGCAGCTTTAAAATCTGTGCTAATGGTCACTTCATATGCACAAGTACTGGAGGGCTGTAAATGAAACCAGCCCTGAAAATGTCTTCAGGGAGGTAATGGCCAAAATATTTCAAAATGTGACACATACTTCAAGAAAACCATTTGAAGAGGTAAGCGCTACTCACAGCTTGAAATAAAAGAGGACATGCCTGAAAGTTCAATTTCAAGGGATTATGAGATGCATGCAAATCCAACCTCAAAGAGGTGTCAGCTCACACCTGTCAGAATAAACATCAGCAGAAAAACTACAAACAATAAATGCTGAAAGGGTTGTGGACAAGGGCATACCCTCAAATTTAAGTGGAACATAACCTGGTAAGAGCCACTAATGAGAACAGAATGGAGACGCCTTTACAAGGTAAACATTTTGCTACCATATGAACCAACAGGCCCTCTCCTGGGCCTATAACCGAAGAAGACATAGTTGAAAGACACAGGCAGGCAAATGTGCATTTCAGCAGTGTTACAATAACCAAGACATGGAAGCAACCAAAAAGTCCATCAACAGGCGAGTGAACAAAGACAAACTGGTCCACGTACAGATGGAATATTAGCCAAGGAAAACAATGACACAATGCCATTTGCATCACCATAGATGAGTCTAGAAGTAATCACGCAACTTGTAGTAAGTCAGAAAGCGAAAGACACGTATCCTGTGATATCACTTATAGGTGTTACCTAAAAATTGATACCAGTGAAGATATTTCCACAGAGAAAGGCAATCACAGATTCATTAAACAAACTTATGGTTCACCAATGGAAAGGTGTGAGGATTGGATACATTAGGATGTCAGAGTTAACAGAGATATACAAACACAGGTGAAGTTTATAATCACCAAAGAACTACGGAATACCAAGAGAAGACTACTCAACATTGTGTCATAACCTAAAATGGGAAAAGGATCCAAAGAAGAAAAGAGATAGGTATATGTGGAAAACAACCACATCTTGCACACCTAAAACAAGCAAAACTTTGTAATCACACTTGCTGTGATAAACAATGAAAATTAAATTTAAAAAAAGAACAATATTTAGTGAGATATAAACTTAAGGGGCTTTTTCCTGGCCCATTCCATTCTAATTTGCAACCTAGAACAGGACTTCCATTGAGGCTCTGTTTCCCTAGTAACCAGATTTGGTTAATGAGAACTGCTGCCGCCTTGTGGCCGTTTCACACAACAGCAGCTCTAACTGCAGCTGTAATGGTTACTTGATAGTCAAAATAATTGCAGGCCTGTAAATGACACCTGTCCTCAAAACAATCCTTCGGTCGTAAATCGAGCAAAAATCTCAAAAGACATCCATATTTCAAAACGACAATTTCAAGAGGCATATTTTATGCACATTTTATATTCTGTCTCTTTTTTGGTTATAGAAAAAGGCATGGAAAAACGCTCAACGTCAGGAATTAATAAAGCCATGCAAATCCGGTCTAGAAACACGTTCACCTCACAGCCGTCAGAAGGATCATCAGCAAAAACGTCTACATAGTATAAATGCTGAAGGGGTTTTAGAGAACTGTGTACCCTCTAGCTGCTGATGGGATGTAACCTGGTAACAGCCAGTACAGAGAACAAAATGGAGGTGTGTTTAAAGGTAAAACTTGAGCTACTATGTGATCAGGTAGGCCCACTGATGGGCCTATCCGCTGAGTAGACCTGAATCAAAAAGACACAGGCTGGCAATCCTTCACTGCAGCAACATGTACCATAGCCAAGAGCTGGAAGAAACCAAAATGTCCATCAACAGAAAAATGCACCAAGAAGAAGTGGTCCATGTACACAATGGAATATTAGCCATGGAAAAGCATGGAACAATGCCGTTGCCACCACCATAGAAGGATCTAGAGATAATCACCCTACCTGAAGTAAGAAAGAAAACGAAAGACAGATATCCTATTACATCACTTATAGGTGTTACCTAAAATTTGATACCCATGAAATAATTTCCAAGAGAAGGACACTCATAGATTCAGAAAACCAAATTATGTTTAACCAAATGGAAAGGTGTAAGGAATGTATGAATTAGGATATGGGGGTTAACAGACATGTAGTAATACATATGAAATATATAATCACAAAATACCTATGGAATGCTAAAAGAGGTGTACTCAACACTCTGTAGTAACCTACACGGGAAAGGATCCAAAGATGAATAGATCAATACATTGATATAATGAACCAGATTCCATACACCTAGAAAAAACACAGTATTTTTATCCAATTTGCTGTGATAATAAATAAAAATTAAATGTAAAAAACAAACAAGAAGGAAGGAGATATAAGCTCTTGGGAGTTTGCCGTGGCACATTCTGCTCTAATTTGCAGCTTACAAACACGATTTCCAGGAAACCTCTGTTGCCCAAAAACCCAGAGTTGGAAATGTAGAAATGCTGCCGCCTTGTGGCCGTTTCCCACAAGAGCGGCTTTAAAACCACAGCTAACGGTCACTTAACATTCACAAGGACTCAGGACAGTAAAGGACAACTACCCTCAAAAATTCACAACTGGCAAAATTTTCAAGGAGATAGTAGGAAGAGGTAAATTTTACTCATTATTTTTCTAAAAACAAGGAAAATGGATAAAAGCTCAACAACATAAATTTTTAAACTCATGCAAATCTAGCCTACAAAAAGATTTCAACTCACACACGTCAACTACCATCAGCCAAAGGTCTACAAACAATAAATGCTGAAGGGGTTTTAGAGAACTGTGTACCCTCTAGCTGCTGGTGAGATGTAAAGTGGTAAGAGCCAATAGTGAGAACAGAAAGGAGCTGTGTTTAAAAGTAAAAATTGAGCCAGCATTCCATTCAGCAGGCCCACCGCTGAACCTCTCACCTGAAAATACCAGAGCCGAGAAGGCACAGACTGCAACAGCTTCACTGCAGGATTTTTCACAATAGCCAAGACACGGAAGCAACCAAAATGTCCATCAATGGATGAATGGATAAAGAAGTGGTCCATGTACATAATGGAATATTAGCCATGGAAAACAGTGAAACACTGCTCGTTGAGGCACCATTTATGAGCCTAGATATAATCTCAGAACATGCCGTAAGTCAGAAAGAAAAAGACATATAGTATGATATCACTTATAGGCGTTATCTAACAACTGACAAAAATGATAGCATTTTCACAGAGAAAGAAACTCACAGACTTAGAAAACAAACTATTCTTATGTAAATGGAAAGGTGGGCGGTATGGAAAATTAAGATTAGGGTTACCATATGTGTACATATACCTACTAAATACATTTATCAAAGAGACCGACCATATAGCAAGGGAGGTCAATGGAGCACTCTGCAATAATTTACATGGGAAGAGTATCTGTACATGAATATATTACATATATGTGTGTGTGTGTGTGTGTGTGTGTGTGTATGTAATGTACAAATGAACCAGATTGTATACACCTAGGACAAACAATATTCTAAATATTACCTCGATTTAAAAAGACTAAAAAATCGAACAAGAAATAATGGAACATTAACTTATGGGATTTTTTCCTAGCACATTCCATTCTAATTTACAACCTGGGAACACAACTTCCAGAAATGTTGTGCTGCCCTAGAAACCAGTTTTGGGAACGGAGAAATGCTGCCGCCTTGTGGCCGTTTCCCCCAACAGCACCTTTAAAGCCAGTAGTAGTGGTCACTAAATATTCACACTCATTACAAGCCTGTAAATGTCACCTGTTCTCAAAAAAATCCTGGGGTCAAAAATCGACGAAAAATTCAAAACAGGGCAGCCTTCCCAGAAGACCACTTCAAGTGGTTTATTGTACTCACAGTTTTTTTCTGTTTTCGTTTAACAGAAAGAAAACAAAGCATGGAAAAATGCTGAACAGTAGGAATTATTAAAGACATGCAAATCCAAGTTACAAAAACCTATCAGCTCACACCAGTCATAATGGCCATCAGCAAAAATTCTGCAAACAATAAATGCTGAAGGGGTTGTGGAGAAATGCGCACCCTCGTTTCTAAGTGGGACATGGTAAGAACCAGTAATGAAAACACAAAGGAGGTGCCTTGATAAGGTAAATATCGAGCTACCATTCAATCAAGCATACCCACTGCTGGGCCTATCACCTGAGAGGATGAGAATCCAAAAGACACAGGGTGGCAATCCTGCACTCCAGCAATATTTACCACAGCCAACACTTGGAAGCAACAAAAATGTCTGTCAACAGAGGAAGGCACAAGAAGAAGTGGTCCATGTACACAATGGAATATTACTCCAATTAAAAAATATATAATTTCAATTTAGAAACCAAACGTAAGTTAGGAGACATCAGCTTTTGGGGGTCTGTCCGGGCACATTCCTCTCTAATATATAACAGAGGAACACCACTGGCAGGAGGGACTCTTTCCGTAATTCCCAGAATGGGGAAAGGAGAAATGCTGCCGCCCAATGGCTGATACCTTCAACAGCAGCTTTAAAATCTGTGCTAATGGTCACTTCATATGCACAAGTACTGGAGGGCTGTAAATGAAACCAGCCCTGAAAATGTCTTCAGGGAGGTAATGGCCAAAATATTTCAAAATGTGACACATACTTCAAGAAAACCATTTGAAGAGGTAAGCGCTACTCACAGCTTGAAATAAAAGAGGACATGCCTGAAAGTTCAATTTCAAGGGATTATGAGATGCATGCAAATCCAACCTCAAAGAGGTGTCAGCTCACACCTGTCAGAATAAACATCAGCAGAAAAACTACAAACAATAAATGCTGAAAGGGTTGTGGACAAGGGCATACCCTCAAATTTAAGTGGAACATAACCTGGTAAGAGCCACTAATGAGAACAGAATGGAGACGCCTTTACAAGGTAAACATTTTGCTACCATATGAACCAACAGGCCCTCTCCTGGGCCTATAACCGAAGAAGACATAGTTGAAAGACACAGGCAGGCAAATGTGCATTTCAGCAGTGTTACAATAACCAAGACATGGAAGCAACCAAAAAGTCCATCAACAGGCGAGTGAACAAAGACAAACTGGTCCACGTACAGATGGAATATTAGCCAAGGAAAACAATGACACAATGCCATTTGCATCACCATAGATGAGTCTAGAAGTAATCACGCAACTTGTAGTAAGTCAGAAAGCGAAAGACACGTATCCTGTGATATCACTTATAGGTGTTACCTAAAAATTGATACCAGTGAAGATATTTCCACAGAGAAAGGCAATCACAGATTCATTAAACAAACTTATGGTTCACCAATGGAAAGGTGTGAGGATTGGATACATTAGGATGTCAGAGTTAACAGAGATATACAAACACAGGTGAAGTTTATAATCACCAAAGAACTACGGAATACCAAGAGAAGACTACTCAACATTGTGTCATAACCTAAAATGGGAAAAGGATCCAAAGAAGAAAAGAGATAGGTATATGTGGAAAACAACCACATCTTGCACACCTAAAACAAGCAAAACTTTGTAATCACACTTGCTGTGATAAGCAATGAAAATTAAATTTAAAAAAAGAACAATATTTAGTGAGATATAAACTTAAGGGGCTTTTTCCTGGCCCATTCCATTCTAATTTGCAACCTAGAACAGGACTTCCATTGAGGCTCTGTTTCCCTAGTAACCAGATTTGGTTAATGAGAACTGCTGCCGCCTTGTGGCCGTTTCACACAACAGCAGCTCTAACTGCAGCTGTAATGGTTACTTGATAGTCAAAATAATTGCAGGCCTGTAAATGACACCTGTCCTCAAAACAATCCTTCGGTCGTAAATCGAGCAAAAATCTCAAAAGACATCCATATTTCAAAACGACAATTTCAAGAGGCATATTTTATGCACATTTTATATTCTGTCTCTTTTTTGGTTATAGAAAAAGGCATGGAAAAACGCTCAACGTCAGGAATTAATAAAGCCATGCAAATCCGGTCTAGAAACACGTTCACCTCACAGCCGTCAGAAGGATCATCAGCAAAAACGTCTACATAGTATAAATGCTGAAGGGGTTTTAGAGAACTGTGTACCCTCTAGCTGCTGATGGGATGTAACCTGGTAACAGCCAGTACAGAGAACAAAATGGAGGTGTGTTTAAAGGTAAAACTTGAGCTACTATGTGATCAGGTAGGCTCACTGATGGGCCTATCCGCTGAGTAGACCTGAATCAAAAAGACACAGGCTGGCAATCCTTCACTGCAGCAACATGTACCATAGCCAAGAGCTGGAAGAAACCAAAATGTCCATCAACAGAAAAATGCACCAAGAAGAAGTGGTCCATGTACACAATGGAATATTAGCCATGGAAAAGCATGGAACAATGCCGTTGCCACCACCATAGAAGGATCTAGAGATAATCACCCTACCTGAAGTAAGAAAGAAAACGAAAGACAGATATCCTATTACATCACTTATAGGTGTTACCTAAAAATTGATACCCATGAAATAATTTCCAAGAGAAGGACACTCATAGATTCAGAAAACCAAATTATGTTTAACCAAATGGAAAGGTGTAAGGAATGTATGAATTAGGATATGGGGGTTAACAGACATGTAGTAATACATATGAAATATATAATCACAAAATACCTATGGAATGCTAAAAGAGGTGTACTCAACACTCTGTAGTAACCTACACGGGAAAGGATCCAAAGATGAATAGATCAATACATTGATATAATGAACCAGATTCCATACACCTAGAAAAAACACAGTATTTTTATCCAATTTGCTGTGATAATAAATAAAAATTAAATGTAAAAAACAAACAAGAAGGAAGGAGATATAAGCTCTTGGGAGTTTGCCGTGGCACATTCTGCTCTAATTTGCAGCTTACAAACACGATTTCCAGGAAACCTCTGTTGCCCAAAAACCCAGAGTTGGAAATGTAGAAATGCTGCCGCCTTGTGGCCGTTTCCCACAAGAGCGGCTTTAAAACCACAGCTAACGGTCACTTAACATTCACAAGGACTCAGGACAGTAAAGGACAACTACCCTCAAAAATTCACAACTGGCAAAATTTTCAAGGAGATAGTAGGAAGAGGTAAATTTTACTCATTATTTTTCTAAAAACAAGGAAAATGGATAAAAGCTCAACAACATAAATTTTTAAACTCATGCAAATCTAGCCTACAAAAAGATTTCAACTCACACACGTCAACTACCATCAGCCAAAGGTCTACAAACAATAAATGCTGAAGGGGTTTTAGAGAACTGTGTACCCTCTAGCTGCTGGTGAGATGTAAAGTGGTAAGAGCCAATAGTGAGAACAGAAAGGAGCTGTGTTTAAAAGTAAAAATTGAGCCAGCATTCCATTCAGCAGGCCCACCGCTGAACCTCTCACCTGAAAATACCAGAGCCGAGAAGGCACAGACTGCAACAGCTTCACTGCAGGATTTTTCACAATAGCCAAGACACGGAAGCAACCAAAATGTCCATCAATGGATGAATGGATAAAGAAGTGGTCCATGTACATAATGGAATATTAGCCATGGAAAACAGTGAAACACTGCTCGTTGAGGCACCATTTATGAGCCTAGATATAATCTCAGAACATGCCGTAAGTCAGAAAGAAAAAGACATATAGTATGATATCACTTATAGGCGTTATCTAACAACTGACAAAAATGATAGCATTTTCACAGAGAAAGAAACTCACAGACTTAGAAAACAAACTATTCTTATGTAAATGGAAAGGTGGGCGGTATGGAAAATTAAGATTAGGGTTACCATATGTGTACATATACCTACTAAATACATTTATCAAAGAGACCGACCATATAGCAAGGGAGGTCAATGGAGCACTCTGCAATAATTTACATGGGAAGAGTATCTGTACATGAATATATTACATATATGTGTGTGTGTGTGTGTGTGTGTGTGTGTATGTAATGTACAAATGAACCAGATTGTATACACCTAGGACAAACAATATTCTAAATATTACCTCGATTTAAAAAGACTAAAAAATCGAACAAGAAATAATGGAACATTAACTTATGGGATTTTTTCCTAGCACATTCCATTCTAATTTACAACCTGGGAACACAACTTCCAGAAATGTTGTGCTGCCCTAGAAACCAGTTTTGGGAACGGAGAAATGCTGCCGCCTTGTGGCCGTTTCCCCCAACAGCACCTTTAAAGCCAGTAGTAGTGGTCACTAAATATTCACACTCATTACAAGCCTGTAAATGTCACCTGTTCTCAAAAAAATCCTGGGGTCAAAAATCGACGAAAAATTCAAAACAGGGCAGCCTTCCCAGAAGACCACTTCAAGTGGTTTATTGTACTCACAGTTTTTTTCTGTTTTCGTTTAACAGAAAGAAAACAAAGCATGGAAAAATGCTGAACAGTAGGAATTATTAAAGACATGCAAATCCAAGTTACAAAAACCTATCAGCTCACACCAGTCATAATGGCCATCAGCAAAAATTCTGCAAACAATAAATGCTGAAGGGGTTGTGGAGAAATGCGCACCCTCGTTTCTAAGTGGGACATGGTAAGAACCAGTAATGAAAACACAAAGGAGGTGCCTTGATAAGGTAAATATCGAGCTACCATTCAATCAAGCATACCCACTGCTGGGCCTATCACCTGAGAGGATGAGAATCCAAAAGACACAGGGTGGCAATCCTGCACTCCAGCAATATTTACCACAGCCAACACTTGGAAGCAACAAAAATGTCTGTCAACAGAGGAAGGCACAAGAAGAAGTGGTCCATGTACACAATGGAATATTACTCCAATTAAAAAATATATAATTTCAATTTAGAAACCAAACGTAAGTTAGGAGACATCAGCTTTTGGGGGTCTGTCCGGGCACATTCCTCTCTAATATATAACCGAGGAACACCACTGGCAGGAGGGACTCTTTCCGTAATTCCCAGAATGGGGAAAGGAGAAATGCTGCCGCCCAATGGCTGATACCTTCAACAGCAGCTTTAAAATCTGTGCTAATGGTCACTTCATATGCACAAGTACTGGAGGGCTGTAAATGAAACCAGCCCTGAAAATGTCTTCAGGGAGGTAATGGCCAAAATATTTCAAAATGTGACACATACTTCAAGAAAACCATTTGAAGAGGTAAGCGCTACTCACAGCTTGAAAAAAAAGAGGACATGCCTGAAAGTTCAATTTCAAGGGATTATGAGATGCATGCAAATCCAACCTCAAAGAGGTGTCAGCTCACAACTGTCAGAATAAACATCAGCAGAAAAACTACAAACAATAAATGCTGAAAGGGTTGTGGACAAGGGCATACCCTCAAATTTAAGTGGAACATAACCTGGTAAGAGCCACTAATGAGAACAGAATGGAGACGCCTTTACAAGGTAAACATTTTGCTACCATATGAACCAACAGGCCCTCTCCTGGGCCTATAACCGAAGAAGACATAGTTGAAAGACACAGGCAGGCAAATGTGCATTTCAGCAGTGTTACAATAACCAAGACATGGAAGCAACCAAAAAGTCCATCAACAGGCGAGTGAACAAAGACAAACTGGTCCACGTACAGATGGAATATTAGCCAAGGAAAACAATGACACAATGCCATTTGCATCACCATAGATGAGTCTAGAAGTAATCACGCAACTTGTAGTAAGTCAGAAAGCGAAAGACACGTATCCTGTGATATCACTTATAGGTGTTACCTAAAAATTGATACCAGTGAAGATATTTCCACAGAGAAAGGCAATCACAGATTCATTAAACAAACTTATGGTTCACCAATGGAAAGGTGTGAGGATTGGATACATTAGGATGTCAGAGTTAACAGAGATATACAAACACAGGTGAAGTTTATAATCACCAAAGAACTACGGAATACCAAGAGAAGACTACTCAACATTGTGTCATAACCTAAAATGGGAAAAGGATCCAAAGAAGAAAAGAGATAGGTATATGTGGAAAACAACCACATCTTGCACACCTAAAACAAGCAAAACTTTGTAATCACACTTGCTGTGATAAGCAATGAAAATTAAATTTAAAAGAAGAACAATATTTAGTGAGATATAAACTTAAGGGGCTTTTTCCTGGCCCATTCCATTCTAATTTGCAACCTAGAACAGGACTTCCATTGAGGCTCTGTTTCCCTAGTAACCAGATTTGGTTAATGAGAACTGCTGCCGCCTTGTGGCCGTTTCACACAACAGCAGCTCTAACTGCAGCTGTAATGGTTACTTGATAGTCAAAATAATTGCAGGCCTGTAAATGACACCTGTCCTCAAAACAATCCTTCGGTCGTAAATCGAGCAAAAATCTCAAAAGACATCCATATTTCAAAACGACAATTTCAAGAGGCATATTTTATGCACATTTTATATTCTGTCTCTTTTTTGGTTATAGAAAAAGGCATGGAAAAACGCTCAACGTCAGGAATTAATAAAGCCATGCAAATCCGGTCTAGAAACACGTTCACCTCACAGCCGTCAGAAGGATCATCAGCAAAAACGTCTACATAGTATAAATGCTGAAGGGGTTTTAGAGAACTGTGTACCCTCTAGCTGCTGATGGGATGTAACCTGGTAACAGCCAGTACAGAGAACAAAATGGAGGTGTGTTTAAAGGTAAAACTTGAGCTACTATGTGATCAGGTAGGCCCACTGATGGGCCTATCCGCTGAGTAGACCTGAATCAAAAAGACACAGGCTGGCAATCCTTCACTGCAGCAACATGTACCATAGCCAAGAGCTGGAAGAAACCAAAATGTCCATCAACAGAAAAATGCACGAAGAAGAAGTGGTCCATGTACACAATGGAATATTAGCCATGGAAAAGCATGGAACAATGCCGTTGCCACCACCATAGAAGGATCTAGAGATAATCACCCTACCTGAAGTAAGAAAGAAAACGAAAGACAGATATCCTATTACATCACTTATAGGTGTTACCTAAAAATTGATACCCATGAAATAATTTCCAAGAGAAGGACACTCATAGATTCAGAAAACCAAATTATGTTTAACCAAATGGAAAGGTGTAAGGAATGTATGAATTAGGATATGGGGGTTAACAGACATGTAGTAATACATATGAAATATATAATCACAAAATACCTATGGAATGCTAAAAGAGGTGTACTCAACACTCTGTAGTAACCTACACGGGAAAGGATCCAAAGATGAATAGATCAATACATTGATATAATGAACCAGATTCCATACACCTAGAAAAAACACAGTATTTTTATCCAATTTGCTGTGATAATAAATAAAAATTAAATGTAAAAAACAAACAAGAAGGAAGGAGATATAAGCTCTTGGGAGTTTGCCGTGGCACATTCTGCTCTAATTTGCAGCTTACAAACACGATTTCCAGGAAACCTCTGTTGCCCAAAAACCCAGAGTTGGAAATGTAGAAATGCTGTCGCCTTGTGGCCGTTTCCCACAAGAGCGGCTTTAAAACCACAGCTAACGGTCACTTAACATTCACAAGGACTCAGGACAGTAAAGGACAACTACCCTCAAAAATTCACAACTGGCAAAATTTTCAAGGAGATAGTAGGAAGAGGTAAATTTTACTCATTATTTTTCTAAAAACAAGGAAAATGGATAAAAGCTCAACAACATAAATTTTTAAACTCATGCAAATCTAGCCTACAAAAAGATTTCAACTCACACACGTCAACTACCATCAGCCAAAGGTCTACAAACAATAAATGCTGAAGGGGTTTTAGAGAACTGTGTACCCTCTAGCTGCTGGTGAGATGTAAAGTGGTAAGAGCCAATAGTGAGAACAGAAAGGAGCTGTGTTTAAAAGTAAAAATTGAGCCAGCATTCCATTCAGCAGGCCCACCGCTGAACCTCTCACCTGAAAATACCAGAGCCGAGAAGGCACAGACTGCAACAGCTTCACTGCAGGATTTTTCACAATAGCCAAGACACGGAAGCAACCAAAATGTCCATCAATGGATGAATGGATAAAGAAGTGGTCCATGTACATAATGGAATATTAGCCATGGAAAACAGTGAAACACTGCTCGTTGAGGCACCATTTATGAGCCTAGATATAATCTCAGAACATGCCGTAAGTCAGAAAGAAAAAGACATATAGTATGATATCACTTATAGGCGTTATCTAACAACTGACAAAAATGATAGCATTTTCACAGAGAAAGAAACTCACAGACTTAGAAAACAAACTATTCTTATGTAAATGGAAAGGTGGGCGGTATGGAAAATTAAGATTAGGGTTACCATATGTGTACATATACCTACTAAATACATTTATCAAAGAGACCGACCATATAGCAAGGGAGGTCAATGGAGCACTCTGCAATAATTTACATGGGAAGAGTATCTGTACATGAATATATTACATATATGTGTGTGTGTGTGTGTGTGTGTGTGTGTATGTAATGTACAAATGAACCAGATTGTATACACCTAGGACAAACAATATTCTAAATATTACCTCGATTTAAAAAGACTAAAAAATCGAACAAGAAATAATGGAACATTAACTTATGGGATTTTTTCCTAGCACATTCCATTCTAATTTACAACCTGGGAACACAACTTCCAGAAATGTTGTGCTGCCCTAGAAACCAGTTTTGGGAACGGAGAAATGCTGCCGCCTTGTGGCCGTTTCCCCCAACAGCACCTTTAAAGCCAGTAGTAGTGGTCACTAAATATTCACACTCATTACAAGCCTGTAAATGTCACCTGTTCTCAAAAAAATCCTGGGGTCAAAAATCGACGAAAAATTCAAAACAGGGCAGCCTTCCCAGAAGACCACTTCAAGTGGTTTATTGTACTCACAGTTTTTTTCTGTTTTCGTTTAACAGAAAGAAAACAAAGCATGGAAAAATGCTGAACAGTAGGAATTATTAAAGACATGCAAATCCAAGTTACAAAAACCTATCAGCTCACACCAGTCATAATGGCCATCAGCAAAAATTCTGCAAACAATAAATGCTGAAGGGGTTGTGGAGAAATGCGCACCCTCGTTTCTAAGTGGGACATGGTAAGAACCAGTAATGAAAACACAAAGGAGGTGCCTTGATAAGGTAAATATCGAGCTACCATTCAATCAAGCATACCCACTGCTGGGCCTATCACCTGAGAGGATGAGAATCCAAAAGACACAGGGTGGCAATCCTGCACTCCAGCAATATTTACCACAGCCAACACTTGGAAGCAACAAAAATGTCTGTCAACAGAGGAAGGCACAAGAAGAAGTGGTCCATGTACACAATGGAATATTACTCCAATTAAAAAAATATATAATTTCAATTTAGAAACCAAACGTAAGTTAGGAGACATCAGCTTTTGGGGGGTCTGTCCGGGCACATTCCTCTCTAATATATAACCGAGGAACACCACTGGCAGGAGGGACTCTTTCCGTAATTCCCAGAATGGGGAAAGGAGAAATGCTGCCGCCCAATGGCTGATACCTTCAACAGCAGCTTTAAAATCTGTGCTAATGGTCACTTCATATGCACAAGTACTGGAGGGCTGTAAATGAAACCAGCCCTGAAAATGTCTTCAGGGAGGTAATGGCCAAAATATTTCAAAATGTGACACATACTTCAAGAAAACCATTTGAAGAGGTAAGCGCTACTCACAGCTTGAGAAAAAAGAGGACATGCCTGAAAGTTCAATTTCAAGGGATTATGAGATGCATGCAAATCCAACCTCAAAGAGGTGTCAGCTCACACCTGTCAGAATAAACATCAGCAGAAAAACTACAAACAATAAATGCTGAAAGGGTTGTGGACAAGGGCATACCCTCAAATTTAAGTGAGGGTAAGAGCCACTAATGAGAACAGAATGGAGACGCCTTTACAAGGTAAACATTTTGCTACCATATGAACCAACAGGCCCTCTCCTGGGCCTATAACCGAAGAAGACATAGTTGAAAGACACAGGCAGGCAAATGTGCATTTCAGCAGTGTTACAATAACCAAGACATGGAAGCAACCAAAAAGTCCATCAACAGGCGAGTGGACAAAGACAAACTGGTCCACGTACAGATGGAATATTAGCCAAGGAAAACAATGACACAATGCCATTTGCATCACCATAGATGAGTCTAGAAGTAATCACGCAACTTGTAGTAAGTCAGAAAGCGAAAGACAGGTATCCTGTGATATCACTTATAGGTGTTACCTAAAAATTGATACCAGTGAAGATATTTCCACAGAGAAAGGCAATCACAGATTCATTAAACAAACTTATGGTTCACCAATGGAAAGGTGTGAGGATTGGATACATTAGGATGTCAGAGTTAACAGAGATATACAAACACAGGTGAAGTTTATAATCACCAAAGACCTACGGAATACCAAGAGAAGACTACTCAACATTGTGTCATAACCTAAAATGGGAAAAGGATCCAAAGAAGAAAAGAGATAGGTATATGTGGAAAACAACCACATCTTGCACACCTAAAACAAGCAAAACTTTGTAATCACACTTGCTGTGATAAACAATGAAAATTAAATTTAAAAGAAGAACAATATTTAGTGAGATATAAACTTAAGGGGCTTTTTCCTGGCCCATTCCATTCTAATTTGCAACCTAGAACAGGACTTCCATTGAGGCTCTGTTTCCCTAGTAACCAGATTTGGTTAATGAGAACTGCTGCCGCCTTGTGGCCGTTTCACACAACAGCAGCTCTAACTGCAGCTGTAATGGTTACTTGATAGTCAAAATAATTGCAGGCCTGTAAATGACACCTGTCCTCAAAACAATCCTTCGGTCGTAAATCGAGCAAAAATCTCAAAAGACATCCATATTTCAAAACGACAATTTCAAGAGGCATATTTTATGCACACTTTATATTCTGTCTCTTTTTTGGTTATAGAAAAAGGCATGGAAAAACGCTCAACGTCAGGAATTAATAAAGCCATGCAAATCCGGTCTAGAAACACGTTCACCTCACAGCCGTCAGAAGGATCATCAGCAAAAAAGTCTACATAGTATAAATGCTGAAGGGGTTTTAGAGAACTGTGTACCCTCTAGCTGCTGATGGGATGTAACCTGGTAACAGCCAGTACAGAGAACAAAATGGAGGTGTGTTTAAAGGTAAAACTTGAGCTACTATGTGATCAGGTAGGCCCACTGATGGGCCTATCCGCTGAGTAGACCTGAATCAAAAAGACACAGGCTGGCAATCCTTCACTGCAGCAACATGTACCATAGCCAAGAGCTGGAAGAAACCAAAATGTCCATCAACAGAAAAATGCACGAAGAAGAAGTGGTCCATGTACACAATGGAATATTAGCCATGGAAAAGCATGGAACAATGCCGTTGCCACCACCATAGAAGGATCTAGAGATAATCACCCTACCTGAAGTAAGAAAGAAAACGAAAGACAGATATCCTATTACATCACTTATAGGTGTTACCTAAAAATTGATACCCATGAAATAATTTCCAAGAGAAGGACACTCATAGATTCAGAAAACCAAATTATGTTTAACCAAATGGAAAGGTGTAAGGAATGTATGAATTAGGATATGGGGGTTAACAGACATGTAGTAATACATATGAAATATATAATCACAAAATACCTATGGAATGCTAAAAGAGGTGTACTCAACACTCTGTAGTAACCTACACGGGAAAGGATCCAAAGATGAATAGATCAATACATTGATATAATGAACCAGATTCCATACACCTAGAAAAAACACAGTATTTTTATCCAATTTGCTGTGATAATAAATAAAAATTAAATGTAAAAAACAAACAAGAAGGAAGGAGATATAAGCTCTTGGGAGTTTGCCGTGGCACATTCTGCTCTAATTTGCAGCTTACAAACACGATTTCCAGGAAACCTCTGTTGCCCAAAAACCCAGAGTTGGAAATGTAGAAATGCTGCCGCCTTGTGGCCGTTTCCCACAAGAGCGGCTTTAAAACCACAGCTAACGGTCACTTAACATTCACAAGGACTCAGGACAGTAAAGGACAACTACCCTCAAAAATTCACAACTGGCAAAATTTTCAAGGAGATAGTAGGAAGAGGTAAATTTTACTCATTATTTTTCTAAAAACAAGGAAAATGGATAAAAGCTCAACAACATAAATTTTTAAACTCATGCAAATCTAGCCTACAAAAAGATTTCAACTCACACACGTCAACTACCATCAGCCAAAGGTCTACAAACAATAAATGCTGAAGGGGTTTTAGAGAACTGTGTACCCTCTAGCTGCTGGTGAGATGTAAAGTGGTAAGAGCCAATAGTGAGAACAGAAAGGAGCTGTGTTTAAAAGTAAAAATTGAGCCAGCATTCCATTCAGCAGGCCCACCGCTGAACCTCTCACCTGAAAATACCAGAGCCGAGAAGGCACAGACTGCAACAGCTTCACTGCAGGATTTTTCACAATAGCCAAGACACGGAAGCAACCAAAATGTCCATCAATGGATGAATGGATAAAGAAGTGGTCCATGTACATAATGGAATATTAGCCATGGAAAACAGTGAAACACTGCTCGTTGAGGCACCATTTATGAGCCTAGATATAATCTCAGAACATGCCGTAAGTCAGAAAGAAAAAGACATATAGTATGATATCACTTATAGGCGTTATCTAACAACTGACAAAAATGATAGCATTTTCACAGAGAAAGAAACTCACAGACTTAGAAAACAAACTATTCTTATGTAAATGGAAAGGTGGGCGGTATGGAAAATTAAGATTAGGGTTACCATATGTGTACATATACCTACTAAATACATTTATCAAAGAGACCGACCATATAGCAAGGGAGGTCAATGGAGCACTCTGCAATAATTTACATGGGAAGAGTATCTGTACATGAATATATTACATATATGTGTGTGTGTGTGTGTGTGTGTGTGTATGTAATGTACAAATGAACCAGATTGTATACACCTAGGACAAACAATATTCTAAATATTACCTCGATTTAAAAAGACTAAAAAATCGAACAAGAAATAATGGAACATTAACTTATGGGATTTTTTCCTAGCACATTCCATTCTAATTTACAACCTGGGAACACAACTTCCAGAAATGTTGTGCTGCCCTAGAAACCAGTTTTGGGAACGGAGAAATGCTGCCGCCTTGTGGCCGTTTCCCCCAACAGCACCTTTAAAGCCAGTAGTAGTGGTCACTAAATATTCACACTCATTACAAGCCTGTAAATGTCACCTGTTCTCAAAAAAATCCTGGGGTCAAAAATCGACGAAAAATTCAAAACAGGGCAGCCTTCCCAGAAGACCACTTCAAGTGGTTTATTGTACTCACAGTTTTTTTCTGTTTTCGTTTAACAGAAAGAAAACAAAGCATGGAAAAATGCTGAACAGTAGGAATTATTAAAGACATGCAAATCCAAGTTACAAAAACCTATCAGCTCACACCAGTCATAATGGCCATCAGCAAAAATTCTGCAAACAATAAATGCTGAAGGGGTTGTGGAGAAATGCGCACCCTCGTTTCTAAGTGGGACATGGTAAGAACCAGTAATGAAAACACAAAGGAGGTGCCTTGATAAGGTAAATATTGAGCTACCATTCAATCAAGCATACCCACTGCTGGGCCTATCACCTGAGAGGATGAGAATCCAAAAGACACAGGGTGGCAATCCTGCACTCCAGCAATATTTACCACAGCCAACACTTGGAAGCAACAAAAATGTCTGTCAACAGAGGAAGGCACAAGAAGAAGTGGTCCATGTACACAATGGAATATTACTCCAATTAAAAAAATATATAATTTCAATTTAGAAACCAAACGTAAGTTAGGAGACATCAGCTTTTGGGGGTCTGTCCGGGCACATTCCTCTCTAATATATAACCGAGGAACACCACTGGCAGGAGGGACTCTTTCCGTAATTCCCAGAATGGGGAAAGGAGAAATGCTGCCGCCCAATGGCTGATACCTTCAACAGCAGCTTTAAAATCTGTGCTAATGGTCACTTCATATGCACAAGTACTGGAGGGCTGTAAATGAAACCAGCCCTGAAAATGTCTTCAGGGAGGTAATGGCCAAAATATTTCAAAATGTGACACATACTTCAAGAAAACCATTTGAAGAGGTAAGCGCTACTCACAGCTTGAAAAAAAAGAGGACATGCCTGAAAGTTCAATTTCAAGGGATTATGAGATGCATGCAAATCCAACCTCAAAGAGGTGTCAGCTCACACCTGTCAGAATAAACATCAGCAGAAAAACTACAAACAATAAATGCTGAAAGGGTTGTGGACAAGGGCATACCCTCAAATTTAAGTGAGGGTAAGAGCCACTAATGAGAACAGAATGGAGACGCCTTTACAAGGTAAACATTTTGCTACCATATGAACCAACAGGCCCTCTCCTGGGCCTATAACCGAAGAAGACATAGTTGAAAGACACAGGCAGGCAAATGTGCATTTCAGCAGTGTTACAATAACCAAGACATGGAAGCAACCAAAAAGTCCATCAACAGGCGAGTGGACAAAGACAAACTGGTCCACGTACAGATGGAATATTAGCCAAGGAAAACAATGACACAATGCCATTTGCATCACCATAGATGAGTCTAGAAGTAATCACGCAACTTGTAGTAAGTCAGAAAGCGAAAGACAGGTATCCTGTGATATCACTTATAGGTGTTACCTAAAAATTGATACCAGTGAAGATATTTCCACAGAGAAAGGCAATCACAGATTCATTAAACAAACTTATGGTTCACCAATGGAAAGGTGTGAGGATTGGATACATTAGGATGTCAGAGTTAACAGAGATATACAAACACAGGTGAAGTTTATAATCACCAAAGACCTACGGAATACCAAGAGAAGACTACTCAACATTGTGTCATAACCTAAAATGGGAAAAGGATCCAAAGAAGAAAAGAGATAGGTATATGTGGAAAACAACCACATCTTGCACACCTAAAACAAGCAAAACTTTGTAATCACACTTGCTGTGATAAACAATGAAAATTAAATTTAAAAGAAGAACAATATTTAGTGAGATATAAACTTAAGGGGCTTTTTCCTGGCCCATTCCATTCTAATTTGCAACCTAGAACAGGACTTCCATTGAGGCTCTGTTTCCCTAGTAACCAGATTTGGTTAATGAGAACTGCTGCCGCCTTGTGGCCGTTTCACACAACAGCAGCTCTAACTGCAGCTGTAATGGTTACTTGATAGTCAAAATAATTGCAGGCCTGTAAATGACACCTGTCCTCAAAACAATCCTTCGGTCGTAAATCGAGCAAAAATCTCAAAAGACATCCATATTTCAAAACGACAATTTCAAGAGGCATATTTTATGCACACTTTATATTCTGTCTCTTTTTTGGTTATAGAAAAAGGCATGGAAAAACGCTCAACGTCAGGAATTAATAAAGCCATGCAAATCCGGTCTAGAAACACGTTCACCTCACAGCCGTCAGAAGGATCATCAGCAAAAAAGTCTACATAGTATAAATGCTGAAGGGGTTTTAGAGAACTGTGTACCCTCTAGCTGCTGATGGGATGTAACCTGGTAACAGCCAGTACAGAGAACAAAATGGAGGTGTGTTTAAAGGTAAAACTTGAGCTACTATGTGATCAGGTAGGCCCACTGATGGGCCTATCCGCTGAGTAGACCTGAATCAAAAAGACACAGGCTGGCAATCCTTCACTGCAGCAACATGTACCATAGCCAAGAGCTGGAAGAAACCAAAATGTCCATCAACAGAAAAATGCACGAAGAAGAAGTGGTCCATGTACACAATGGAATATTAGCCATGGAAAAGCATGGAACAATGCCGTTGCCACCACCATAGAAGGATCTAGAGATAATCACCCTACCTGAAGTAAGAAAGAAAACGAAAGACAGATATCCTATTACATCACTTATAGGTGTTACCTAAAAATTGATACCCATGAAATAATTTCCAAGAGAAGGACACTCATAGATTCAGAAAACCAAATTATGTTTAACCAAATGGAAAGGTGTAAGGAATGTATGAATTAGGATATGGGGGTTAACAGACATGTAGTAATACATATGAAATATATAATCACAAAATACCTATGGAATGCTAAAAGAGGTGTACTCAACACTCTGTAGTAACCTACACGGGAAAGGATCCAAAGATGAATAGATCAATACATTGATATAATGAACCAGATTCCATACACCTAGAAAAAACACAGTATTTTTATCCAATTTGCTGTGATAATAAATAAAAATTAAATGTAAAAAACAAACAAGAAGGAAGGAGATATAAGCTCTTGGGAGTTTGCCGTGGCACATTCTGCTCTAATTTGCAGCTTACAAACACGATTTCCAGGAAACCTCTGTTGCCCAAAAACCCAGAGTTGGAAATGTAGAAATGCTGCCGCCTTGTGGCCGTTTCCCACAAGAGCGGCTTTAAAACCACAGCTAACGGTCACTTAACATTCACAAGGACTCAGGACAGTAAAGGACAACTACCCTCAAAAATTCACAACTGGCAAAATTTTCAAGGAGATAGTAGGAAGAGGTAAATTTTACTCATTATTTTTCTAAAAACAAGGAAAATGGATAAAAGCTCAACAACATAAATTTTTAAACTCATGCAAATCTAGCCTACAAAAAGATTTCAACTCACACACGTCAACTACCATCAGCCAAAGGTCTACAAACAATAAATGCTGAAGGGGTTTTAGAGAACTGTGTACCCTCTAGCTGCTGGTGAGATGTAAAGTGGTAAGAGCCAATAGTGAGAACAGAAAGGAGCTGTGTTTAAAAGTAAAAATTGAGCCAGCATTCCATTCAGCAGGCCCACCGCTGAACCTCTCACCTGAAAATACCAGAGCCGAGAAGGCACAGACTGCAACAGCTTCACTGCAGGATTTTTCACAATAGCCAAGACACGGAAGCAACCAAAATGTCCATCAATGGATGAATGGATAAAGAAGTGGTCCATGTACATAATGGAATATTAGCCATGGAAAACAGTGAAACACTGCTCGTTGAGGCACCATTTATGAGCCTAGATATAATCTCAGAACATGCCGTAAGTCAGAAAGAAAAAGACATATAGTATGATATCACTTATAGGCGTTATCTAACAACTGACAAAAATGATAGCATTTTCACAGAGAAAGAAACTCACAGACTTAGAAAACAAACTATTCTTATGTAAATGGAAAGGTGGGCGGTATGGAAAATTAAGATTAGGGTTACCATATGTGTACATATACCTACTAAATACATTTATCAAAGAGACCGACCATATAGCAAGGGAGGTCAATGGAGCACTCTGCAATAATTTACATGGGAAGAGTATCTGTACATGAATATATTACATATATGTGTGTGTGTGTGTGTGTGTGTGTGTGTATGTAATGTACAAATGAACCAGATTGTATACACCTAGGACAAACAATATTCTAAATATTACCTCGATTTAAAAAGACTAAAAAATCGAACAAGAAATAATGGAACATTAACTTATGGGATTTTTTCCTAGCACATTCCATTCTAATTTACAACCTGGGAACACAACTTCCAGAAATGTTGTGCTGCCCTAGAAACCAGTTTTGGGAACGGAGAAATGCTGCCGCCTTGTGGCCGTTTCCCCCAACAGCACCTTTAAAGCCAGTAGTAGTGGTCACTAAATATTCACACTCATTACAAGCCTGTAAATGTCACCTGTTCTCAAAAAAATCCTGGGGTCAAAAATCGACGAAAAATTCAAAACAGGGCAGCCTTCCCAGAAGACCACTTCAAGTGGTTTATTGTACTCACAGTTTTTTTCTGTTTTCGTTTAACAGAAAGAAAACAAAGCATGGAAAAATGCTGAACAGTAGGAATTATTAAAGACATGCAAATCCAAGTTACAAAAACCTATCAGCTCACACCAGTCATAATGGCCATCAGCAAAAATTCTGCAAACAATAAATGCTGAAGGGGTTGTGGAGAAATGCGCACCCTCGTTTCTAAGTGGGACATGGTAAGAACCAGTAATGAAAACACAAAGGAGGTGCCTTGATAAGGTAAATATCGAGCTACCATTCAATCAAGCATACCCACTGCTGGGCCTATCACCTGAGAGGATGAGAATCCAAAAGACACAGGGTGGCAATCCTGCACTCCAGCAATATTTACCACAGCCAACACTTGGAAGCAACAAAAATGTCTGTCAACAGAGGAAGGCACAAGAAGAAGTGGTCCATGTACACAATGGAATATTACTCCAATTAAAAAATATATAATTTCAATTTAGAAACCAAACGTAAGTTAGGAGACATCAGCTTTTGGGGGTCTGTCCGGGCACATTCCTCTCTAATATATAACCGAGGAACACCACTGGCAGGAGGGACTCTTTCCGTAATTCCCAGAATGGGGAAAGGAGAAATGCTGCCGCCCAATGGCTGATACCTTCAACAGCAGCTTTAAAATCTGTGCTAATGGTCACTTCATATGCACAAGTACTGGAGGGCTGTAAATGAAACCAGCCCTGAAAATGTCTTCAGGGAGGTAATGGCCAAAATATTTCAAAATGTGACACATACTTCAAGAAAACCATTTGAAGAGGTAAGCGCTACTCACAGCTTGAAAAAAAAGAGGACATGCCTGAAAGTTCAATTTCAAGGGATTATGAGATGCATGCAAATCCAACCTCAAAGAGGTGTCAGCTCACAACTGTCAGAATAAACATCAGCAGAAAAACTACAAACAATAAATGCTGAAAGGGTTGTGGACAAGGGCATACCCTCAAATTTAAGTGGAACATAACCTGGTAAGAGCCACTAATGAGAACAGAATGGAGACGCCTTTACAAGGTAAACATTTTGCTACCATATGAACCAACAGGCCCTCTCCTGGGCCTATAACCGAAGAAGACATAGTTGAAAGACACAGGCAGGCAAATGTGCATTTCAGCAGTGTTACAATAACCAAGACATGGAAGCAACCAAAAAGTCCATCAACAGGCGAGTGAACAAAGACAAACTGGTCCACGTACAGATGGAATATTAGCCAAGGAAAACAATGACACAATGCCATTTGCATCACCATAGATGAGTCTAGAAGTAATCACGCAACTTGTAGTAAGTCAGAAAGCGAAAGACACGTATCCTGTGATATCACTTATAGGTGTTACCTAAAAATTGATACCAGTGAAGATATTTCCACAGAGAAAGGCAATCACAGATTCATTAAACAAACTTATGGTTCACCAATGGAAAGGTGTGAGGATTGGATACATTAGGATGTCAGAGTTAACAGAGATATACAAACACAGGTGAAGTTTATAATCACCAAAGAACTACGGAATACCAAGAGAAGACTACTCAACATTGTGTCATAACCTAAAATGGGAAAAGGATCCAAAGAAGAAAAGAGATAGGTATATGTGGAAAACAACCACATCTTGCACACCTAAAACAAGCAAAACTTTGTAATCACACTTGCTGTGATAAGCAATGAAAATTAAATTTAAAAAAAGAACAATATTTAGTGAGATATAAACTTAAGGGGCTTTTTCCTGGCCCATTCCATTCTAATTTGCAACCTAGAACAGGACTTCCATTGAGGCTCTGTTTCCCTAGTAACCAGATTTGGTTAATGAGAACTGCTGCCGCCTTGTGGCCGTTTCACACAACAGCAGCTCTAACTGCAGCTGTAATGGTTACTTGATAGTCAAAATAATTGCAGGCCTGTAAATGACACCTGTCCTCAAAACAATCCTTCGGTCGTAAATCGAGCAAAAATCTCAAAAGACATCCATATTTCAAAACGACAATTTCAAGAGGCATATTTTATGCACACTTTATATTCTGTCTCTTTTTTGGTTATAGAAAAAGGCATGGAAAAACGCTCAACGTCAGGAATTAATAAAGCCATGCAAATCCGGTCTAGAAACACGTTCACCTCACAGCCGTCAGAAGGATCATCAGCAAAAACGTCTACATAGTATAAATGCTGAAGGGGTTTTAGAGAACTGTGTACCCTCTAGCTGCTGATGGGATGTAACCTGGTAACAGCCAGTACAGAGAACAAAATGGAGGTGTGTTTAAAGGTAAAACTTGAGCTACTATGTGATCAGGTAGGCCCACTGATGGGCCTATCCGCTGAGTAGACCTGAATCAAAAAGACACAGCCTGGCAATCCTTCACTGCAGCAACATGTACCATAGCCAAGAGCTGGAAGAAACCAAAATGTCCATCAACAGAAAAATGCACCAAGAAGAAGTGGTCCATGTACACAATGGAATATTAGCCATGGAAAAGCATGGAACAATGCCGTTGCCACCACCATAGAAGGATCTAGAGATAATCACCCTACCTGAAGTAAGAAAGAAAACGAAAGACAGATATCCTATTACATCACTTATAGGTGTTA
Organism: Orcinus orca; assembly: GCF_937001465.1. Taxonomy (NCBI): domain Eukaryota; kingdom Metazoa; phylum Chordata; class Mammalia; order Artiodactyla; family Delphinidae; genus Orcinus; species Orcinus orca. The sequence goes on along the minus strand of NC_064561.1, from coordinate 46,969,781 downwards.
CCTAAAAATTGATACCCATGAAATAATTTCCAAGAGAAGGACACTCATAGATTCAGAAAACCAAATTATGTTTAACCAAATGGAAAGGTGTAAGGAATGTATGAATTAGGATATGGGGGTTAACAGACATGTAGTAATACATATGAAATATATAATCACAAAATACCTATGGAATGCTAAAAGAGGTGTACTCAACACTCTGTAGTAACCTACACGGGAAAGGATCCAAAGATGAATAGATCAATACATTGATATAATGAACCAGATTCCATACACCTAGAAAAAACACAGTATTTTTATCCAATTTGCTGTGATAATAAATAAAAATTAAATGTAAAAAACAAACAAGAAGGAAGGAGATATAAGCTCTTGGGAGTTTGCCGTGGCACATTCTGCTCTAATTTGCAGCTTACAAACACGATTTCCAGGAAACCTCTGTTGCCCAAAAACCCAGAGTTGGAAATGTAGAAATGCTGCCGCCTTGTGGCCGTTTCCCACAAGAGCGGCTTTAAAACCACAGCTAACGGTCACTTAACATTCACAAGGACTCAGGACAGTAAAGGACAACTACCCTCAAAAATTCACAACTGGCAAAATTTTCAAGGAGATAGTAGGAAGAGGTAAATTTTACTCATTATTTTTCTAAAAACAAGGAAAATGGATAAAAGCTCAACAACATAAATTTTTAAACTCATGCAAATCTAGCCTACAAAAAGATTTCAACTCACACACGTCAACTACCATCAGCCAAAGGTCTACAAACAATAAATGCTGAAGGGGTTTTAGAGAACTGTGTACCCTCTAGCTGCTGGTGAGATGTAAAGTGGTAAGAGCCAATAGTGAGAACAGAAAGGAGCTGTGTTTAAAAGTAAAAATTGAGCCAGCATTCCATTCAGCAGGCCCACCGCTGAACCTCTCACCTGAAAATACCAGAGCCGAGAAGGCACAGACTGCAACAGCTTCACTGCAGGATTTTTCACAATAGCCAAGACACGGAAGCAACCAAAATGTCCATCAATGGATGAATGGATAAAGAAGTGGTCCATGTACATAATGGAATATTAGCCATGGAAAACAGTGAAACACTGCTCGTTGAGGCACCATTTATGAGCCTAGATATAATCTCAGAACATGCCGTAAGTCAGAAAGAAAAAGACATATAGTATGATATCACTTATAGGCGTTATCTAACAACTGACAAAAATGATAGCATTTTCACAGAGAAAGAAACTCACAGACTTAGAAAACAAACTATTCTTATGTAAATGGAAAGGTGGGCGGTATGGAAAATTAAGATTAGGGTTACCATATGTGTACATATACCTACTAAATACATTTATCAAAGAGACCGACCATATAGCAAGGGAGGTCAATGGAGCACTCTGCAATAATTTACATGGGAAGAGTATCTGTACATGAATATATTACATATATGTGTGTGTGTGTGTGTGTGTGTATGTAATGTACAAATGAACCAGATTGTATACACCTAGGACAAACAATATTCTAAATATTACCTCGATTTAAAAAGACTAAAAAATCGAACAAGAAATAATGGAATATTAACTTATGGGATTTTTTCCTAGCACATTCCATTCTAATTTACAACCTGGGAACACAACTTCCAGAAATGTTGTGCTGCCCTAGAAACCAGTTTTGGGAACGGAGAAATGCTGCCGCCTTGTGGCCGTTTCCCCCAACAGCACCTTTAAAGCCAGTAGTAGTGGTCACTAAATATTCACACTCATAACAAGCCTGTAAAGGTCACCTGTTCTCAAAAAAATCCTGGGGTCAAAAATCGACGAAAAATTCAAAACAGGGCAGCCTTCCCAGAAGACCACTTCAAGTGGTTTATTGTACTCACAGTTTTTTTCTGTTTTCGTTTAACAGAAAGAAAACAAAGCATGGAAAAATGCTGAACAGTAGGAATTATTAAAGACATGCAAATCCAAGTTACAAAAACCTATCAGCTCATACCAGTCATAATGGCCATCAGCAAAAATTCTGCAAACAATAAATGCTGAAGGGGTTGTGGAGAAATGCGCACCCTCGTTTCTAAGTGGGACATGGTAAGAACCAGTAATGAAAACACAAAGGAGGTGCCTTGATAAGGTAAATATCGAGCTACCATTCAATCAAGCATACCCACTGCTGGGCCTATCACCTGAGAGGATGAGAATCCAAAAGACACAGGGTGGCAATCCTGCACTCCAGCAATATTTACCACAGCCAACACTTGGAAGCAACAAAAATGTCTGTCAACAGAGGAAGGCACAAGAAGAAGTGGTCCATGTACACAATGGAATATTACTCCAATTAAAAAATATATAATTTCAATTTAGAAACCAAACGTAAGTTAGGAGACATCAGCTTTTGGGGGTCTGTCCGGGCACATTCCTCTCTAATATATAACCGAGGAACACCACTGGCAGGAGGGACTCTTTCCGTAATTCCCAGAATGGGGAAAGGAGAAATGCTGCCGCCCAATGGCTGATACCTTCAACAGCAGCTTTAAAATCTGTGCTAATGGTCACTTCATATGCACAAGTACTGGAGGGCTGTAAATGAAACCAGCCCTGAAAATGTCTTCAGGGAGGTAATGGCCAAAATATTTCAAAATGTGACACATACTTCAAGAAAACCATTTGAAGAGGTAAGCGCTACTCACAGCTTGAAAAAAAAGAGGACATGCCTGAAAGTTCAATTTCAAGGGATTATGAGATGCATGCAAATCCAACCTCAAAGAGGTGTCAGCTCACACCTGTCAGAATAAACATCAGCAGAAAAACTACAAACAATAAATGCTGAAAGGGTTGTGGACAAGGGCATACCCTCAAATTTAAGTGGAACATAACCTGGTAAGAGCCACTAATGAGAACAGAATGGAGACGCCTTTACAAGGTAAACATTTTGCTACCATATGAACCAACAGGCCCTCTCCTGGGCCTATAACCGAAGAAGACATAGTTGAAAGACACAGGCAGGCAAATGTGCATTTCAGCAGTGTTACAATAACCAAGACATGGAAGCAACCAAAAAGTCCATCAACAGGCGAGTGAACAAAGACAAACTGGTCCACGTACAGATGGAATATTAGCCAAGGAAAACAATGACACAATGCCATTTGCATCACCATAGATGAGTCTAGAAGTAATCACGCAACTTGTAGTAAGTCAGAAAGCGAAAGACACGTATCCTGTGATATCACTTATAGGTGTTACCTAAAAATTGATACCAGTGAAGATATTTCCACAGAGAAAGGCAATCACAGATTCATTAAACAAACTTATGGTTCACCAATGGAAAGGTGTGAGGATTGGATACATTAGGATGTCAGAGTTAACAGAGATATACAAACACAGGTGAAGTTTATAATCACCAAAGACCTACGGAATACCAAGAGAAGACTACTCAACATTGTGTCATAACCTAAAATGGGAAAAGGATCCAAAGAAGAAAAGAGATAGGTATATGTGGAAAACAACCACATCTTGCACACCTAAAACAAGCAAAACTTTGTAATCACACTTGCTGTGATAAACAATGAAAATTAAATTTAAAAGAAGAACAATATTTAGTGAGATATAAACTTAAGGGGCTTTTTCCTGGCCCATTCCATTCTAATTTGCAACCTAGAACAGGACTTCCATTGAGGCTCTGTTTCCCTAGTAACCAGATTTGGTTAATGAGAACTGCTGCCGCCTTGTGGCCGTTTCACACAACAGCAGCTCTAACTGCAGCTGTAATGGTTACTTGATAGTCAAAATAATTGCAGGCCTGTAAATGACACCTGTCCTCAAAACAATCCTTCGGTCGTAAATCGAGCAAAAATCTCAAAAGACATCCATATTTCAAAACGACAATTTCAAGAGGCATATTTTATGCACACTTTATATTCTGTCTCTTTTTTGGTTATAGAAAAAGGCATGGAAAAACGCTCAACGTCAGGAATTAATAAAGCCATGCAAATCCGGTCTAGAAACACGTTCACCTCACAGCCGTCAGAAGGATCATCAGCAAAAAAGTCTACATAGTATAAATGCTGAAGGGGTTTTAGAGAACTGTGTACCCTCTAGCTGCTGATGGGATGTAACCTGGTAACAGCCAGTACAGAGAACAAAATGGAGGTGTGTTTAAAGGTAAAACTTGAGCTACTATGTGATCAGGTAGGCCCACTGATGGGCCTATCCGCTGAGTAGACCTGAATCAAAAAGACACAGGCTGGCAATCCTTCACTGCAGCAACATGTACCATAGCCAAGAGCTGGAAGAAACCAAAATGTCCATCAACAGAAAAATGCACCAAGAAGAAGTGGTCCATGTACACAATGGAATATTAGCCATGGAAAAGCATGGAACAATGCCGTTGCCACCACCATAGAAGGATCTAGAGATAATCACCCTACCTGAAGTAAGAAAGAAAACGAAAGACAGATATCCTATTACATCACTTATAGGTGTTACCTAAAAATTGATACCCATGAAATAATTTCCAAGAGAAGGACACTCATAGATTCAGAAAACCAAATTATGTTTAACCAAATGGAAAGGTGTAAGGAATGTATGAATTAGGATATGGGGGTTAACAGACATGTAGTAATACATATGAAATATATAATCACAAAATACCTATGGAATGCTAAAAGAGGTGTACTCAACACTCTGTAGTAACCTACACGGGAAAGGATCCAAAGATGAATAGATCAATACATTGATATAATGAACCAGATTCCATACACCTAGAAAAAACACAGTATTTTTATCCAATTTGCTGTGATAATAAATAAAAATTAAATGTAAAAAACAAACAAGAAGGAAGGAGATATAAGCTCTTGGGAGTTTGCCGTGGCACATTCTGCTCTAATTTGCAGCTTACAAACACGATTTCCAGGAAACCTCTGTTGCCCAAAAACCCAGAGTTGGAAATGTAGAAATGCTGCCGCCTTGTGGCCGTTTCCCACAAGAGCGGCTTTAAAACCACAGCTAACGGTCACTTAACATTCACAAGGACTCAGGACAGTAAAGGACAACTACCCTCAAAAATTCACAACTGGCAAAATTTTCAAGGAGATAGTAGGAAGAGGTAAATTTTACTCATTATTTTTCTAAAAACAAGGAAAATGGATAAAAGCTCAACAACATAAATTTTTAAACTCATGCAAATCTAGCCTACAAAAAGATTTCAACTCACACACGTCAACTACCATCAGCCAAAGGTCTACAAACAATAAATGCTGAAGGGGTTTTAGAGAACTGTGTACCCTCTAGCTGCTGGTGAGATGTAAAGTGGTAAGAGCCAATAGTGAGAACAGAAAGGAGCTGTGTTTAAAAGTAAAAATTGAGCCAGCATTCCATTCAGCAGGCCCACCGCTGAACCTCTCACCTGAAAATACCAGAGCCGAGAAGGCACAGACTGCAACAGCTTCACTGCAGGATTTTTCACAATAGCCAAGACACGGAAGCAACCAAAATGTCCATCAATGGATGAATGGATAAAGAAGTGGTCCATGTACATAATGGAATATTAGCCATGGAAAACAGTGAAACACTGCTCGTTGAGGCACCATTTATGAGCCTAGATATAATCTCAGAACATGCCGTAAGTCAGAAAGAAAAAGACATATAGTATGATATCACTTATAGGCGTTATCTAACAACTGACAAAAATGATAGCATTTTCACAGAGAAAGAAACTCACAGACTTAGAAAACAAACTATTCTTATGTAAATGGAAAGGTGGGCGGTATGGAAAATTAAGATTAGGGTTACCATATGTGTACATATACCTACTAAATACATTTATCAAAGAGACCGACCATATAGCAAGGGAGGTCAATGGAGCACTCTGCAATAATTTACATGGGAAGAGTATCTGTACATGAATATATTACATATATGTGTGTGTGTGTGTGTGTGTGTGTGTGTATGTAATGTACAAATGAACCAGATTGTATACACCTAGGACAAACAATATTCTAAATATTACCTCGATTTAAAAAGACTAAAAAATCGAACAAGAAATAATGGAACATTAACTTATGGGATTTTTTCCTAGCACATTCCATTCTAATTTACAACCTGGGAACACAACTTCCAGAAATGTTGTGCTGCCCTAGAAACCAGTTTTGGGAATGGAGAAATGCTGCCGCCTTGTGGCCGTTTCCCCCAACAGCACCTTTAAAGCCAGTAGTAGTGGTCACTAAATATTCACACTCATTACAAGCCTGTAAATGTCACCTGTTCTCAAAAAAATCCTGGGGTCAAAAATCGACGAAAAATTCAAAACAGGGCAGCCTTCCCAGAAGACCACTTCAAGTGGTTTATTGTACTCACAGTTTTTTTCTGTTTTCGTTTAACAGAAAGAAAACAAAGCATGGAAAAATGCTGAACAGTAGGAATTATTAAAGACATGCAAATCCAAGTTACAAAAACCTATCAGCTCACACCAGTCATAATGGCCATCAGCAAAAATTCTGCAAACAATAAATGCTGAAGGGGTTGTGGAGAAATGCGCACCCTCGTTTCTAAGTGGGACATGGTAAGAACCAGTAATGAAAACACAAAGGAGGTGCCTTGATAAGGTAAATATCGAGCTACCATTCAATCAAGCATACCCACTGCTGGGCCTATCACCTGAGAGGATGAGAATCCAAAAGACACAGGGTGGCAATCCTGCACTCCAGCAATATTTACCACAGCCAACACTTGGAAGCAACAAAAATGTCTGTCAACAGAGGAAGGCACAAGAAGAAGTGGTCCATGTACACAATGGAATATTACTCCAATTAAAAAATATATAATTTCAATTTAGAAACCAAACGTAAGTTAGGAGACATCAGCTTTTGGGGGTCTGTCCGGGCACATTCCTCTCTAATATATAACCGAGGAACACCACTGGCAGGAGGGACTCTTTCCGTAATTCCCAGAATGGGGAAAGGAGAAATGCTGCCGCCCAATGGCTGATACCTTCAACAGCAGCTTTAAAATCTGTGCTAATGGTCACTTCATATGCACAAGTACTGGAGGGCTGTAAATGAAACCAGCCCTGAAAATGTCTTCAGGGAGGTAATGGCCAAAATATTTCAAAATGTGACACATACTTCAAGAAAACCATTTGAAGAGGTAAGCGCTACTCACAGCTTGAAAAAAAAGAGGACATGCCTGAAAGTTCAATTTCAAGGGATTATGAGATGCATGCAAATCCAACCTCAAAGAGGTGTCAGCTCACAACTGTCAGAATAAACATCAGCAGAAAAACTACAAACAATAAATGCTGAAAGGGTTGTGGACAAGGGCATACCCTCAAATTTAAGTGGAACATAACCTGGTAAGAGCCACTAATGAGAACAGAATGGAGACGCCTTTACAAGGTAAACATTTTGCTACCATATGAACCAACAGGCCCTCTCCTGGGCCTATAACCGAAGAAGACATAGTTGAAAGACACAGGCAGGCAAATGTGCATTTCAGCAGTGTTACAATAACCAAGACATGGAAGCAACCAAAAAGTCCATCAACAGGCGAGTGAACAAAGACAAACTGGTCCACGTACAGATGGAATATTAGCCAAGGAAAACAATGACACAATGCCATTTGCATCACCATAGATGAGTCTAGAAGTAATCACGCAACTTGTAGTAAGTCAGAAAGCGAAAGACACGTATCCTGTGATATCACTTATAGGTGTTACCTAAAAATTGATACCAGTGAAGATATTTCCACAGAGAAAGGCAATCACAGATTCATTAAACAAACTTATGGTTCACCAATGGAAAGGTGTGAGGATTGGATACATTAGGATGTCAGAGTTAACAGAGATATACAAACACAGGTGAAGTTTATAATCACCAAAGAACTACGGAATACCAAGAGAAGACTACTCAACATTGTGTCATAACCTAAAATGGGAAAAGGATCCAAAGAAGAAAAGAGATAGGTATATGTGGAAAACAACCACATCTTGCACACCTAAAACAAGCAAAACTTTGTAATCACACTTGCTGTGATAAGCAATGAAAATTAAATTTAAAAAAAGAACAATATTTAGTGAGATATAAACTTAAGGGGCTTTTTCCTGGCCCATTCCATTCTAATTTGCAACCTAGAACAGGACTTCCATTGAGGCTCTGTTTCCCTAGTAACCAGATTTGGTTAATGAGAACTGCTGCCGCCTTGTGGCCGTTTCACACAACAGCAGCTCTAACTGCAGCTGTAATGGTTACTTGATAGTCAAAATAATTGCAGGCCTGTAAATGACACCTGTCCTCAAAACAATCCTTCGGTCGTAAATCGAGCAAAAATCTCAAAAGACATCCATATTTCAAAACGACAATTTCAAGAGGCATATTTTATGCACACTTTATATTCTGTCTCTTTTTTGGTTATAGAAAAAGGCATGGAAAAACGCTCAACGTCAGGAATTAATAAAGCCATGCAAATCCGGTCTAGAAACACGTTCACCTCACAGCCGTCAGAAGGATCATCAGCAAAAACGTCTACATAGTATAAATGCTGAAGGGGTTTTAGAGAACTGTGTACCCTCTAGCTGCTGATGGGATGTAACCTGGTAACAGCCAGTACAGAGAACAAAATGGAGGTGTGTTTAAAGGTAAAACTTGAGCTACTATGTGATCAGGTAGGCCCACTGATGGGCCTATCCGCTGAGTAGACCTGAATCAAAAAGACACAGGCTGGCAATCCTTCACTGCAGCAACATGTACCATAGCCAAGAGCTGGAAGAAACCAAAATGTCCATCAACAGAAAAATGCACCAAGAAGAAGTGGTCCATGTACACAATGGAATATTAGCCATGGAAAAGCATGGAACAATGCCGTTGCCACCACCATAGAAGGATCTAGAGATAATCACCCTACCTGAAGTAAGAAAGAAAACGAAAGACAGATATCCTATTACATCACTTATAGGTGTTACCTAAAATTTGATACCCATGAAATAATTTCCAAGAGAAGGACACTCATAGATTCAGAAAACCAAATTATGTTTAACCAAATGGAAAGGTGTAAGGAATGTATGAATTAGGATATGGGGGTTAACAGACATGTAGTAATACATATGAAATATAAAATCACAAAATACCTATGGAATGCTAAAAGAGGTGTACTCAACACTCTGTAGTAACCTACACGGGAAAGGATCCAAAGATGAATAGATCAATACATTGATATAATGAACCAGATTCCATACACCTAGAAAAAACACAGTATTTTTATCCAATTTGCTGTGATAATAAATAAAAATTAAATGTAAAAAACAAACAAGAAGGAAGGAGATATAAGCTCTTGGGAGTTTGCCGTGGCACATTCTGCTCTAATTTGCAGCTTAAAAACACGATTTCCAGGAAACCTCTGTTGCCCAAAAACCCAGAGTTGGAAATGTAGAAATGCTGCCGCCTTGTGGCCGTTTCCCACAAGAGCGGCTTTAAAACCACAGCTAACGGTCACTTAACATTCACAAGGACTCAGGACAGTAAAGGACAACTACCCTCAAAAATTCACAACTGGCAAAATTTTCAAGGAGATAGTAGGAAGAGGTAAATTTTACTCATTATTTTTCTAAAAACAAGGAAAATGGATAAAAGCTCAACAACATAAATTTTTAAACTCATGCAAATCTAGCCTACAAAAAGATTTCAACTCACACACGTCAACTACCATCAGCCAAAGGTCTACAAACAATAAATGCTGAAGGGGTTTTAGAGAACTGTGTACCCTCTAGCTGCTGGTGAGATGTAAAGTGGTAAGAGCCAATAGTGAGAACAGAAAGGAGCTGTGTTTAAAAGTAAAAATTGAGCCAGCATTCCATTCAGCAGGCCCACCGCTGAACCTCTCACCTGAAAATACCAGAGCCGAGAAGGCACAGACTGCAACAGCTTCACTGCAGGATTTTTCACAATAGCCAAGACACGGAAGCAACCAAAATGTCCATCAATGGATGAATGGATAAAGAAGTGGTCCATGTACATAATGGAATATTAGCCATGGAAAACAGTGAAACACTGCTCGTTGAGGCACCATTTATGAGCCTAGATATAATCTCAGAACATGCCGTAAGTCAGAAAGAAAAAGACATATAGTATGATATCACTTATAGGCGTTATCTAACAACTGACAAAAATGATAGCATTTTCACAGAGAAAGAAACTCACAGACTTAGAAAACAAACTATTCTTATGTAAATGGAAAGGTGGGCGGTATGGAAAATTAAGATTAGGGTTACCATATGTGTACATATACCTACTAAATACATTTATCAAAGAGACCGACCATATAGCAAGGGAGGTCAATGGAGCACTCTGCAATAATTTACATGGGAAGAGTATCTGTACATGAATATATTACATATATGTGTGTGTGTGTGTGTGTGTGTGTGTATGTAATGTACAAATGAACCAGATTGTATACACCTAGGACAAACAATATTCTAAATATTACCTCGATTTAAAAAGACTAAAAAATCGAACAAGAAATAATGGAACATTAACTTATGGGATTTTTTCCTAGCACATTCCATTCTAATTTACAACCTGGGAACACAACTTCCAGAAATGTTGTGCTGCCCTAGAAACCAGTTTTGGGAACGGAGAAATGCTGCCGCCTTGTGGCCGTTTCCCCCAACAGCACCTTTAAAGCCAGTAGTAGTGGTCACTAAATATTCACACTCATTACAAGCCTGTAAATGTCACCTGTTCTCAAAAAAATCCTGGGGTCAAAAATCGACGAAAAATTCAAAACAGGGCAGCCTTCCCAGAAGACCACTTCAAGTGGTTTATTGTACTCACAGTTTTTTTCTGTTTTCGTTTAACAGAAAGAAAACAAAGCATGGAAAAATGCTGAACAGTAGGAATTATTAAAGACATGCAAATCCAAGTTACAAAAACCTATCAGCTCACACCAGTCATAATGGCCATCAGCAAAAATTCTGCAAACAATAAATGCTGAAGGGGTTGTGGAGAAATGCGCACCCTCGTTTCTAAGTGGGACATGGTAAGAACCAGTAATGAAAACACAAAGGAGGTGCCTTGATAAGGTAAATATCGAGCTACCATTCAATCAAGCATACCCACTGCTGGGCCTATCACCTGAGAGGATGAGAATCCAAAAGACACAGGGTGGCAATCCTGCACTCCAGCAATATTTACCACAGCCAACACTTGGAAGCAACAAAAATGTCTGTCAACAGAGGAAGGCACAAGAAGAAGTGGTCCATGTACACAATGGAATATTACTCCAATTAAAAAATATATAATTTCAATTTAGAAACCAAACGTAAGTTAGGAGACATCAGCTTTTGGGGGTCTGTCCGGGCACATTCCTCTCTAATATATAACCGAGGAACACCACTGGCAGGAGGGACTCTTTCCGTAATTCCCAGAATGGGGAAAGGAGAAATGCTGCCGCCCAATGGCTGATACCTTCAACAGCAGCTTTAAAATCTGTGCTAATGGTCACTTCATATGCACAAGTACTGGAGGGCTGTAAATGAAACCAGCCCTGAAAATGTCTTCAGGGAGGTAATGGCCAAAATATTTCAAAATGTGACACATACTTCAAGAAAACCATTTGAAGAGGTAAGCGCTACTCACAGCTTGAAAAAAAAGAGGACATGCCTGAAAGTTCAATTTCAAGGGATTATGAGATGCATGCAAATCCAACCTCAAAGAGGTGTCAGCTCACAACTGTCAGAATAAACATCAGCAGAAAAACTACAAACAATAAATGCTGAAAGGGTTGTGGACAAGGGCATACCCTCAAATTTAAGTGGAACATAACCTGGTAAGAGCCACTAATGAGAACAGAATGGAGACGCCTTTACAAGGTAAACATTTTGCTACCATATGAACCAACAGGCCCTCTCCTGGGCCTATAACCGAAGAAGACATAGTTGAAAGACACAGGCAGGCAAATGTGCATTTCAGCAGTGTTACAATAACCAAGACATGGAAGCAACCAAAAAGTCCATCAACAGGCGAGTGAACAAAGACAAACTGGTCCACGTACAGATGGAATATTAGCCAAGGAAAACAATGACACAATGCCATTTGCATCACCATAGATGAGTCTAGAAGTAATCACACAACTTGTAGTAAGTCAGAAAGCGAAAGACACGTATCCTGTGATATCACTTATACGTGTTACCTAAAAATTGATACCAGTGAAGATATTTCCACAGAGAAAGGCAATCACAGATTCATTAAACAAACTTATGGTTCACCAATGGAAAGGTGTGAGGATTGGATACATTAGGATGTCAGAGTTAACAGAGATATACAAACACAGGTGAAGTTTATAATCACCAAAGAACTACGGAATACCAAGAGAAGACTACTCAACATTGTGTCATAACCTAAAATGGGAAAAGGATCCAAAGAAGAAAAGAGATAGGTATATGTGGAAAACAACCACATCTTGCACACCTAAAACAAGCAAAACTTTGTAATCACACTTGCTGTGATAAGCAATGAAAATTAAATTTAAAAAAAGAACAATATTTAGTGAGATATAAACTTAAGGGGCTTTTTCCTGGCCCATTCCATTCTAATTTGCAACCTAGAACAGGACTTCCATTGAGGCTCTGTTTCCCTAGTAACCAGATTTGGTTAATGAGAACTGCTGCCGCCTTGTGGCCGTTTCACACAACAGCAGCTCTAACTGCAGCTGTAATGGTTACTTGATAGTCAAAATAATTGCAGGCCTGTAAATGACACCTGTCCTCAAAACAATCCTTCGGTCGTAAATCGAGCAAAAATCTCAAAAGACATCCATATTTCAAAACGACAATTTCAAGAGGCATATTTTATGCACATTTTATATTCTGTCTCTTTTTTGGTTATAGAAAAAGGCATGGAAAAACGCTCAACGTCAGGAATTAATAAAGCCATGCAAATCCGGTCTAGAAACACGTTCACCTCACAGCCGTCAGAAGGATCATCAGCAAAAACGTCTACATAGTATAAATGCTGAAGGGGTTTTAGAGAACTGTGTACCCTCTAGCTGCTGATGGGATGTAACCTGGTAACAGCCAGTACAGAGAACAAAATGGAGGTGTGTTTAAAGGTAAAACTTGAGCTACTATGTGATCAGGTAGGCCCACTGATGGGCCTATCCGCTGAGTAGACCTGAATCAAAAAGACACAGGCTGGCAATCCTTCACTGCAGCAACATGTACCATAGCCAAGAGCTGGAAGAAACCAAAATGTCCATCAACAGAAAAATGCACCAAGAAGAAGTGGTCCATGTACACAATGGAATATTAGCCATGGAAAAGCATGGAACAATGCCGTTGCCACCACCATAGAAGGATCTAGAGATAATCACCCTACCTGAAGTAAGAAAGAAAACGAAAGACAGATATCCTATTACATCACTTATAGGTGTTACCTAAAAATTGATACCCATGAAATAATTTCCAAGAGAAGGACACTCATAGATTCAGAAAACCAAATTATGTTTAACCAAATGGAAAGGTGTAAGGAATGTATGAATTAGGATATGGGGGTTAACAGACATGTAGTAATACATATGAAATATAAAATCACAAAATACCTATGGAATGCTAAAAGAGGTGTACTCAACACTCTGTAGTAACCTACACGGGAAAGGATCCAAAGATGAATAGATCAATACATTGATATAATGAACCAGATTCCATACACCTAGAAAAAACACAGTATTTTTATCCAATTTGCTGTGATAATAAATAAAAATTAAATGTAAAAAACAAACAAGAAGGAAGGAGATATAAGCTCTTGGGAGTTTGCCGTGGCACATTCTGCTCTAATTTGCAGCTTACAAACACGATTTCCAGGAAACCTCTGTTGCCCAAAAACCCAGAGTTGGAAATGTAGAAATGCTGCCGCCTTGTGGCCGTTTCCCACAAGAGCGGCTTTAAAACCACAGCTAACGGTCACTTAACATTCACAAGGACTCAGGACAGTAAAGGACAACTACCCTCAAAAATTCACAACTGGCAAAATTTTCAAGGAGATAGTAGGAAGAGGTAAATTTTACTCATTATTTTTCTAAAAACAAGGAAAATGGATAAAAGCTCAACAACATAAATTTTTAAACTCATGCAAATCTAGCCTACAAAAAGATTTCAACTCACACACGTCAACTACCATCAGCCAAAGGTCTACAAACAATAAATGCTGAAGGGGTTTTAGAGAACTGTGTACCCTCTAGCTGCTGGTGAGATGTAAAGTGGTAAGAGCCAATAGTGAGAACAGAAAGGAGCTGTGTTTAAAAGTAAAAATTGAGCCAGCATTCCATTCAGCAGGCCCACCGCTGAACCTCTCACCTGAAAATACCAGAGCCGAGAAGGCACAGACTGCAACAGCTTCACTGCAGGATTTTTCACAATAGCCAAGACACGGAAGCAACCAAAATGTCCATCAATGGATGAATGGATAAAGAAGTGGTCCATGTACATAATGGAATATTAGCCATGGAAAACAGTGAAACACTGCTCGTTGAGGCACCATTTATGAGCCTAGATATAATCTCAGAACATGCCGTAAGTCAGAAAGAAAAAGACATATAGTATGATATCACTTATAGGCGTTATCTAACAACTGACAAAAATGATAGCATTTTCACAGAGAAAGAAACTCACAGACTTAGAAAACAAACTATTCTTATGTAAATGGAAAGGTGGGCGGTATGGAAAATTAAGATTAGGGTTACCATATGTGTACATATACCTACTAAATACATTTATCAAAGAGACCGACCATATAGCAAGGGAGGTCAATGGAGCACTCTGCAATAATTTACATGGGAAGAGTATCTGTACATGAATATATTACATATATGTGTGTGTGTGTGTGTGTGTGTGTGTATGTAATGTACAAATGAACCAGATTGTATACACCTAGGACAAACAATATTCTAAATATTACCTCGATTTAAAAAGACTAAAAAATCGAACAAGAAATAATGGAACATTAACTTATGGGATTTTTTCCTAGCACATTCCATTCTAATTTACAACCTGGGAACACAACTTCCAGAAATGTTGTGCTGCCCTAGAAACCAGTTTTGGGAACGGAGAAATGCTGCCGCCTTGTGGCCGTTTCCCCCAACAGCACCTTTAAAGCCAGTAGTAGTGGTCACTAAATATTCACACTCATTACAAGCCTGTAAATGTCACCTGTTCTCAAAAAAATCCTGGGGTCAAAAATCGACGAAAAATTCAAAACAGGGCAGCCTTCCCAGAAGACCACTTCAAGTGGTTTATTGTACTCACAGTTTTTTTCTGTTTTCGTTTAACAGAAAGAAAACAAAGCATGGAAAAATGCTGAACAGTAGGAATTATTAAAGACATGCAAATCCAAGTTACAAAAACCTATCAGCTCACACCAGTCATAATGGCCATCAGCAAAAATTCTGCAAACAATAAATGCTGAAGGGGTTGTGGAGAAATGCGCACCCTCGTTTCTAAGTGGGACATGGTAAGAACCAGTAATGAAAACACAAAGGAGGTGCCTTGATAAGGTAAATATCGAGCTACCATTCAATCAAGCATACCCACTGCTGGGCCTATCACCTGAGAGGATGAGAATCCAAAAGACACAGGGTGGCAATCCTGCACTCCAGCAATATTTACCACAGCCAACACTTGGAAGCAACAAAAATGTCTGTCAACAGAGGAAGGCACAAGAAGAAGTGGTCCATGTACACAATGGAATATTACTCCAATTAAAAAATATATAATTTCAATTTAGAAACCAAACGTAAGTTAGGAGACATCAGCTTTTGGGGGTCTGTCCGGGCACATTCCTCTCTAATATATAACCGAGGAACACCACTGGCAGGAGGGACTCTTTCCGTAATTCCCAGAATGGGGAAAGGAGAAATGCTGCCGCCCAATGGCTGATACCTTCAACAGCAGCTTTAAAATCTGTGCTAATGGTCACTTCATATGCACAAGTACTGGAGGGCTGTAAATGAAACCAGCCCTGAAAATGTCTTCAGGGAGGTAATGGCCAAAATATTTCAAAATGTGACACATACTTCAAGAAAACCATTTGAAGAGGTAAGCGCTACTCACAGCTTGAAAAAAAAGAGGACATGCCTGAAAGTTCAATTTCAAGGGATTATGAGATGCATGCAAATCCAACCTCAAAGAGGTGTCAGCTCACACCTGTCAGAATAAACATCAGCAGAAAAACTACAAACAATAAATGCTGAAAGGGTTGTGGACAAGGGCATACCCTCAAATTTAAGTGAGGGTAAGAGCCACTAATGAGAACAGAATGGAGACGCCTTTACAAGGTAAACATTTTGCTACCATATGAACCAACAGGCCCTCTCCTGGGCCTATAACCGAAGAAGACATAGTTGAAAGACACAGGCAGGCAAATGTGCATTTCAGCAGTGTTACAATAACCAAGACATGGAAGCAACCAAAAAGTCCATCAACAGGCGAGTGGACAAAGACAAACTGGTCCACGTACAGATGGAATATTAGCCAAGGAAAACAATGACACAATGCCATTTGCATCACCATAGATGAGTCTAGAAGTAATCACGCAACTTGTAGTAAGTCAGAAAGCGAAAGACACGTATCCTGTGATATCACTTATAGGTGTTACCTAAAAATTGATACCAGTGAAGATATTTCCACAGAGAAAGGCAATCACAGATTCATTAAACAAACTTATGGTTCACCAATGGAAAGGTGTGAGGATTGGATACATTAGGATGTCAGAGTTAACAGAGATATACAAACACAGGTGAAGTTTATAATCACCAAAGACCTACGGAATACCAAGAGAAGACTACTCAACATTGTGTCATAACCTAAAATGGGAAAAGGATCCAAAGAAGAAAAGAGATAGGTATATGTGGAAAACAACCACATCTTGCACACCTAAAACAAGCAAAACTTTGTAATCACACTTGCTGTGATAAACAATGAAAATTAAATTTAAAAGAAGAACAATATTTAGTGAGATATAAACTTAAGGGGCTTTTTCCTGGCCCATTCCATTCTAATTTGCAACCTAGAACAGGACTTCCATTGAGGCTCTGTTTCCCTAGTAACCAGATTTGGTTAATGAGAACTGCTGCCGCCTTGTGGCCGTTTCACACAACAGCAGCTCTAACTGCAGCTGTAATGGTTACTTGATAGTCAAAATAATTGCAGGCCTGTAAATGACACCTGTCCTCAAAACAATCCTTCGGTCGTAAATCGAGCAAAAATCTCAAAAGACATCCATATTTCAAAACGACAATTTCAAGAGGCATATTTTATGCACACTTTATATTCTGTCTCTTTTTTGGTTATAGAAAAAGGCATGGAAAAACGCTCAACGTCAGGAATTAATAAAGCCTTGCAAATCCGGTCTAGAAACACGTTCACCTCACAGCCGTCAGAAGGATCATCAGCAAAAAAGTCTACATAGTATAAATGCTGAAGGGGTTTTAGAGAACTGTGTACCCTCTAGCTGCTGATGGGATGTAACCTGGTAACAGCCAGTACAGAGAACAAAATGGAGGTGTGTTTAAAGGTAAAACTTGAGCTACTATGTGATCAGGTAGGCCCACTGATGGGCCTATCCGCTGAGTAGACCTGAATCAAAAAGACACAGGCTGGCAATCCTTCACTGCAGCAACATGTACCATAGCCAAGAGCTGGAAGAAACCAAAATGTCCATCAACAGAAAAATGCACCAAGAAGAAGTGGTCCATGTACACAATGGAATATTAGCCATGGAAAAGCATGGAACAATGCCGTTGCCACCACCATAGAAGGATCTAGAGATAATCACCCTACCTGAAGTAAGAAAGAAAACGAAAGACAGATATCCTATTACATCACTTATACGTGTTACCTAAAAATTGATACCCATGAAATAATTTCCAAGAGAAGGACACTCATAGATTCAGAAAACCAAATTATGTTTAACCAAATGGAAAGGTGTAAGGAATGTATGAATTAGGATATGGGGGTTAACAGACATGTAGTAATACATATGAAATATAAAATCACAAAATACCTATGGAATGCTAAAAGAGGTGTACTCAACACTCTGTAGTAACTTACACGGGAAAGGATCCAAAGATGAATAGATCAATACATTGATATAATGAACCAGATTCCATACACCTAGAAAAAACACAGTATTTTTATCCAATTTGCTGTGATAATAAATAAAAATTAAATGTAAAAAACAAACAAGAAGGAAGGAGATATAAGCTCTTGGGAGTTTGCCGTGGCACATTCTGCTCTAATTTGCAGCTTAAAAACACGATTTCCAGGAAACCTCTGTTGCCCAAAAACCCAGAGTTGGAAATGTAGAAATGCTGCCGCCTTGTGGCCGTTTCCCACAAGAGCGGCTTTAAAACCACAGCTAACGGTCACTTAACATTCACAAGGACTCAGGACAGTAAAGGACAACTACCCTCAAAAATTCACAACTGGCAAAATTTTCAAGGAGATAGTAGGAAGAGGTAAATTTTACTCATTATTTTTCTAAAAACAAGGAAAATGGATAAAAGCTCAACAACATAAATTTTTAAACTCATGCAAATCTAGCCTACAAAAAGATTTCAACTCACACACGTCAACTACCATCAGCCAAAGGTCTACAAACAATAAATGCTGAAGGGGTTTTAGAGAACTGTGTACCCTCTAGCTGCTGGTGAGATGTAAAGTGGTAAGAGCCAATAGTGAGAACAGAAAGGAGCTGTGTTTAAAAGTAAAAATTGAGCCAGCATTCCATTCAGCAGGCCCACCGCTGAACCTCTCACCTGAAAATACCAGAGCCGAGAAGGCACAGACTGCAACAGCTTCACTGCAGGATTTTTCACAATAGCCAAGACACGGAAGCAACCAAAATGTCCATCAATGGATGAATGGATAAAGAAGTGGTCCATGTACATAATGGAATATTAGCCATGGAAAACAGTGAAACACTGCTCGTTGAGGCACCATTTATGAGCCTAGATATAATCTCAGAACATGCCGTAAGTCAGAAAGAAAAAGACATATAGTATGATATCACTTATAGGCGTTATCTAACAACTGACAAAAATGATAGCATTTTCACAGAGAAAGAAACTCACAGACTTAGAAAACAAACTATTCTTATGTAAATGGAAAGGTGGGCGGTATGGAAAATTAAGATTAGGGTTACCATATGTGTACATATACCTACTAAATACATTTATCAAAGAGACCGACCATATAGCAAGGGAGGTCAATGGAGCACTCTGCAATAATTTACATGGGAAGAGTATCTGTACATGAATATATTACATATATGTGTGTGTGTGTGTGTGTGTGTGTGTATGTAATGTACAAATGAACCAGATTGTATACACCTAGGACAAACAATATTCTAAATATTACCTCGATTTAAAAAGACTAAAAAATCGAACAAGAAATAATGGAACATTAACTTATGGGATTTTTTCCTAGCACATTCCATTCTAATTTACAACCTGGGAACACAACTTCCAGAAATGTTGTGCTGCCCTAGAAACCAGTTTTGGGAACGGAGAAATGCTGCCGCCTTGTGGCCGTTTCCCCCAACAGCACCTTTAAAGCCAGTAGTAGTGGTCACTAAATATTCACACTCATTACAAGCCTGTAAATGTCACCTGTTCTCAAAAAAATCCTGGGGTCAAAAATCGACGAAAAATTCAAAACAGGGCAGCCTTCCCAGAAGACCACTTCAAGTGGTTTATTGTACTCACAGTTTTTTTCTGTTTTCGTTTAACAGAAAGAAAACAAAGCATGGAAAAATGCTGAACAGTAGGAATTATTAAAGACATGCAAATCCAAGTTACAAAAACCTATCAGCTCACACCAGTCATAATGGCCATCAGCAAAAATTCTGCAAACAATAAATGCTGAAGGGGTTGTGGAGAAATGCGCACCCTCGTTTCTAAGTGGGACATGGTAAGAACCAGTAACGAAAACACAAAGGAGGTGCCTTGATAAGGTAAATATCGAGCTACCATTCAATCAAGCATACCCACTGCTGGGCCTATCACCTGAGAGGATGAGAATCCAAAAGACACAGGGTGGCAATCCTGCACTCCAGCAATATTTACCACAGCCAACACTTGGAAGCAACAAAAATGTCTGTCAACAGAGGAAGGCACAAGAAGAAGTGGTCCATGTACACAATGGAATATTACTCCAATTAAAAAATATATAATTTCAATTTAGAAACCAAACGTAAGTTAGGAGACATCAGCTTTTGGGGGTCTGTCCGGGCACATTCCTCTCTAATATATAACCGAGGAACACCACTGGCAGGAGGGACTCTTTCCGTAATTCCCAGAATGGGGAAAGGAGAAATGCTGCCGCCCAATGGCTGATACCTTCAACAGCAGCTTTAAAATCTGTGCTAATGGTCACTTCATATGCACAAGTACTGGAGGGCTGTAAATGAAACCAGCCCTGAAAATGTCTTCAGGGAGGTAATGGCCAAAATATTTCAAAATGTGACACATACTTCAAGAAAACCATTTGAAGAGGTAAGCGCTACTCACAGCTTGAAAAAAAAGAGGACATGCCTGAAAGTTCAATTTCAAGGGATTATGAGATGCATGCAAATCCAACCTCAAAGAGGTGTCAGCTCACAACTGTCAGAATAAACATCAGCAGAAAAACTACAAACAATAAATGCTGAAAGGGTTGTGGACAAGGGCATACCCTCAAATTTAAGTGGAACATAACCTGGTAAGAGCCACTAATGAGAACAGAATGGAGACGCCTTTACAAGGTAAACATTTTGCTACCATATGAACCAACAGGCCCTCTCCTGGGCCTATAACCGAAGAAGACATAGTTGAAAGACACAGGCAGGCAAATGTGCATTTCAGCAGTGTTACAATAACCAAGACATGGAAGCAACCAAAAAGTCCATCAACAGGCGAGTGAACAAAGACAAACTGGTCCACGTACAGATGGAATATTAGCCAAGGAAAACAATGACACAATGCCATTTGCATCACCATAGATGAGTCTAGAAGTAATCACGCAACTTGTAGTAAGTCAGAAAGTGAAAGACACGTATCCTGTGATATCACTTATAGGTGTTACCTAAAAATTGATACCAGTGAAGATATTTCCACAGAGAAAGGCAATCACAGATTCATTAAACAAACTTATGGTTCACCAATGGAAAGGTGTGAGGATTGGATACATTAGGATGTCAGAGTTAACAGAGATATACAAACACAGGTGAAGTTTATAATCACCAAAGAACTACGGAATACCAAGAGAAGACTACTCAACATTGTGTCATAACCTAAAATGGGAAAAGGATCCAAAGAAGAAAAGAGATAGGTATATGTGGAAAACAACCACATCTTGCACACCTAAAACAAGCAAAACTTTGTAATCACACTTGCTGTGATAAGCAATGAAAATTAAATTTAAAAAAAGAACAATATTTAGTGAGATATAAACTTAAGGGGCTTTTTCCTGGCCCATTCCATTCTAATTTGCAACCTAGAACAGGACTTCCATTGAGGCTCTGTTTCCCTAGTAACCAGATTTGGTTAATGAGAACTGCTGCCGCCTTGTGGCCGTTTCACACAACAGCAGCTCTAACTGCAGCTGTAATGGTTACTTGATAGTCAAAATAATTGCAGGCCTGTAAATGACACCTGTCCTCAAAACAATCCTTCGGTCGTAAATCGAGCAAAAATCTCAAAAGACATCCATATTTCAAAACGACAATTTCAAGAGGCATATTTTATGCACACTTTATATTCTGTCTCTTTTTTGGTTATAGAAAAAGGCATGGAAAAACGCTCAACGTCAGGAATTAATAAAGCCATGCAAATCCGGTCTAGAAACACGTTCACCTCACAGCCGTCAGAAGGATCATCAGCAAAAACGTCTACATAGTATAAATGCTGAAGGGGTTTTAGAGAACTGTGTACCCTCTAGCTGCTGATGGGATGTAACCTGGTAACAGCCAGTACAGAGAACAAAATGGAGGTGTGTTTAAAGGTAAAACTTGAGCTACTATGTGATCAGGTAGGCCCACTGATGGGCCTATCCGCTGAGTAGACCTGAATCAAAAAGACACAGGCTGGCAATCCTTCACTGCAGCAACATGTACCATAGCCAAGAGCTGGAAGAAACCAAAATGTCCATCAACAGAAAAATGCACCAAGAAGAAGTGGTCCATGTACACAATGGAATATTAGCCATGGAAAAGCATGGAACAATGCCGTTGCCACCACCATAGAAGGATCTAGAGATAATCACCCTACCTGAAGTAAGAAAGAAAACGAAAGACAGATATCCTATTACATCACTTATAGGTGTTACCTAAAATTTGATACCCATGAAATAATTTCCAAGAGAAGGACACTCATAGATTCAGAAAACCAAATTATGTTTAACCAAATGGAAAGGTGTAAGGAATGTATGAATTAGGATATGGGGGTTAACAGACATGTAGTAATACATATGAAATATATAATCACAAAATACCTATGGAATGCTAAAAGAGGTGTACTCAACACTCTGTAGTAACCTACACGGGAAAGGATCCAAAGATGAATAGATCAATACATTGATATAATGAACCAGATTCCATACACCTAGAAAAAACACAGTATTTTTATCCAATTTGCTGTGATAATAAATAAAAATTAAATGTAAAAAACAAACAAGAAGGAAGGAGATATAAGCTCTTGGGAGTTTGCCGTGGCACATTCTGCTCTAATTTGCAGCTTACAAACACGATTTCCAGGAAACCTCTGTTGCCCAAAAACCCAGAGTTGGAAATGTAGAAATGCTGCCGCCTTGTGGCCGTTTCCCACAAGAGCGGCTTTAAAACCACAGCTAACGGTCACTTAACATTCACAAGGACTCAGGACAGTAAAGGACAACTACCCTCAAAAATTCACAACTGGCAAAATTTTCAAGGAGGTAGTAGGAAGAGGTAAATTTTACTCATTATTTTTCTAAAAACAAGGAAAATGGATAAAAGCTCAACAACATAAATTTTTAAACTCATGCAAATCTAGCCTACAAAAAGATTTCAACTCACACACGTCAACTACCATCAGCCAAAGGTCTACAAACAATAAATGCTGAAGGGGTTTTAGAGAACTGTGTACCCTCTAGCTGCTGGTGAGATGTAAAGTGGTAAGAGCCAATAGTGAGAACAGAAAGGAGCTGTGTTTAAAAGTAAAAATTGAGCCAGCATTCCATTCAGCAGGCCCACCGCTGAACCTCTCACCTGAAAATACCAGAGCCGAGAAGGCACAGACTGCAACAGCTTCACTGCAGGATTTTTCACAATAGCCAAGACACGGAAGCAACCAAAATGTCCATCAATGGATGAATGGATAAAGAAGTGGTCCATGTACATAATGGAATATTAGCCATGGAAAACAGTGAAACACTGCTCGTTGAGGCACCATTTATGAGCCTAGATATAATCTCAGAACATGCCGTAAGTCAGAAAGAAAAAGACATATAGTATGATATCACTTATAGGCGTTATCTAACAACTGACAAAAATGATAGCATTTTCACAGAGAAAGAAACTCACAGACTTAGAAAACAAACTATTCTTATGTAAATGGAAAGGTGGGCGGTATGGAAAATTAAGATTAGGGTTACCATATGTGTACATATACCTACTAAATACATTTATCAAAGAGACCGACCATATAGCAAGGGAGGTCAATGGAGCACTCTGCAATAATTTACATGGGAAGAGTATCTGTACATGAATATATTACATATATGTGTGTGTGTGTGTGTGTATATGTAATGTACAAATGAACCAGATTGTACACACCTAGGACAAACAATATTCTAAATATTACCTCGATTTAAAAAGACTAAAAAATCGAACAAGAAATAATGGAATATTAACTTATGGGATTTTTTCCTAGCACATTCCATTCTAATTTACAACCTGGGAACACAACTTCCAGAAATGTTGTGCTGCCCTAGAAACCAGTTTTGGGAATGGAGAAATGCTGCCGCCTTGTGGCCGTTTCCCCCAACAGCACCTTTAAAGCCAGTAGTAGTGGTCACTAAATATTCACACTCATTACAAGCCTGTAAATGTCACCTGTTCTCAAAAAAATCCTGGGGTCAAAAATCGACGAAAAATTCAAAACAGGGCAGCCTTCCCAGAAGACCACTTCAAGTGGTTTATTGTACTCACAGTTTTTTTCTGTTTTCGTTTAACAGAAAGAAAACAAAGCATGGAAAAATGCTGAACAGTAGGAATTATTAAAGACATGCAAATCCAAGTTACAAAAACCTATCAGCTCACACCAGTCATAATGGCCATCAGCAAAAATTCTGCAAACAATAAATGCTGAAGGGGTTGTGGAGAAATGCGCACCCTCGTTTCTAAGTGGGACATGGTAAGAACCAGTAATGAAAACACAAAGGAGGTGCCTTGATAAGGTAAATATCGAGCTACCATTCAATCAAGCATACCCACTGCTGGGCCTATCACCTGAGAGGATGAGAATCCAAAAGACACAGGGTGGCAATCCTGCACTCCAGCAATATTTATCACAGCCAACACTTGGAAGCAACAAAAATGTCTGTCAACAGAGGAAGGCACAAGAAGAAGTGGTCCATGTACACAATGGAATATTACTCCAATTAAAAAATATATAATTTCAATTTAGAAACCAAACGTAAGTTAGGAGACATCAGCTTTTGGGGGTCTGTCCGGGCACATTCCTCTCTAATATATAACCGAGGAACACCACTGGCAGGAGGGACTCTTTCCGTAATTCCCAGAATGGGGAAAGGAGAAATGCTGCCGCCCAATGGCTGATACCTTCAACAGCAGCTTTAAAATCTGTGCTAATGGTCACTTCATATGCACAAGTACTGGAGGGCTGTAAATGAAACCAGCCCTGAAAATGTCTTCAGGGAGGTAATGGCCAAAATATTTCAAAATGTGACACATACTTCAAGAAAACCATTTGAAGAGGTAAGCGCTACTCACAGCTTGAAAAAAAAGAGGACATGCCTGAAAGTTCAATTTCAAGGGATTATGAGATGCATGCAAATCCAACCTCAAAGAGGTGTCAGCTCACACCTGTCAGAATAAACATCAGCAGAAAAACTACAAACAATAAATGCTGAAAGGGTTGTGGACAAGGGCATACCCTCAAATTTAAGTGGAACATAACCTGGTAAGAGCCACTAATGAGAACAGAATGGAGACGCCTTTACAAGGTAAACATTTTGCTACCATATGAACCAACAGGCCCTCTCCTGGGCCTATAACCGAAGAAGACATAGTTGAAAGACACAGGCAGGCAAATGTGCATTTCAGCAGTGTTACAATAACCAAGACATGGAAGCAACCAAAAAGTCCATCAACAGGCGAGTGGACAAAGACAAACTGGTCCACGTACAGATGGAATATTAGCCAAGGAAAACAATGACACAATGCCATTTGCATCACCATAGATGAGTCTAGAAGTAATCACGCAACTTGTAGTAAGTCAGAAAGCGAAAGACACGTATCCTGTGATATCACTTATAGGTGTTACCTAAAAATTGATACCAGTGAAGATATTTCCACAGAGAAAGGCAATCACAGATTCATTAAACAAACTTATGGTCCACCAATGGAAAGGTGTGAGGATTGGATACATTAGGATGTCAGAGTTAACAGAGATATACAAACACAGGTGAAGTATATAATCACCAAAGACCTACGGAATACCAAGAGAAGACTACTCAACATTGTGTCATAACCTAAAATGGGAAAAGGATCCAAAGAAGAAAAGAGATAGGTATATGTGGAAAACAACCACATCTTGCACACCTAAAACAAGCAAAACTTTGTAATCACACTTGCTGTGATAAACAATGAAAATTAAATTTAAAAGAAGAACAATATTTAGTGAGATATAAACTTAAGGGGCTTTTTCCTGGCCCATTCCATTCTAATTTGCAACCTAGAACAGGACTTCCATTGAGGCTCTGTTTCCCTAGTAACCAGATTTGGTTAATGAGAACTGCTGCCGCCTTGTGGCCGTTTCACACAACAGCAGCTCTAACTGCAGCTGTAATGGTTACTTGATAGTCAAAATAATTGCAGGCCTGTAAATGACACCTGTCCTCAAAACAATCCTTCGGTCGTAAATCGAGCAAAAATCTCAAAAGACATCCATATTTCAAAACGACAATTTCAAGAGGCATATTTTATGCACATTTTATATTCTGTCTCTTTTTTGGTTATAGAAAAAGGCATGGAAAAACGCTCAACGTCAGGAATTAATAAAGCCATGCAAATCCGGTCTAGAAACACGTTCACCTCACAGCCGTCAGAAGGATCATCAGCAAAAACGTCTACATAGTATAAATGCTGAAGGGGTTTTAGAGAACTGTGTACCCTCTAGCTGCTGATGGGATGTAACCTGGTAACAGCCAGTACAGAGAACAAAATGGAGGTGTGTTTAAAGGTAAAACTTGAGCTACTATGTGATCAGGTAGGCCCACTGATGGGCCTATCCGCTGAGTAGACCTGAATCAAAAAGACACAGGCTGGCAATCCTTCACTGCAGCAACATGTACCATAGCCAAGAGCTGGAAGAAACCAAAATGTCCATCAACAGAAAAATGCACCAAGAAGAAGTGGTCCATGTACACAATGGAATATTAGCCATGGAAAAGCATGGAACAATGCCGTTGCCACCACCATAGAAGGATCTAGAGATAATCACCCTACCTGAAGTAAGAAAGAAAACGAAAGACAGATATCCTATTACATCACTTATAGGTGTTACCTAAAATTTGATACCCATGAAATAATTTCCAAGAGAAGGACACTCATAGATTCAGAAAACCAAATTATGTTTAACCAAATGGAAAGGTGTAAGGAATGTATGAATTAGGATATGGGGGTTAACAGACATGTAGTAATACATATGAAATATATAATCACAAAATACCTATGGAATGCTAAAAGAGGTGTACTCAACACTCTGTAGTAACCTACACGGGAAAGGATCCAAAGATGAATAGATCAATACATTGATATAATGAACCAGATTCCATACACCTAGAAAAAACACAGTATTTTTATCCAATTTGCTGTGATAATAAATAAAAATTAAATGTAAAAAACAAACAAGAAGGAAGGAGATATAAGCTCTTGGGAGTTTGCCGTGGCACATTCTGCTCTAATTTGCAGCTTACAAACACGATTTCCAGGAAACCTCTGTTGCCCAAAAACCCAGAGTTGGAAATGTAGAAATGCTGCCGCCTTGTGGCCGTTTCCCACAAGAGCGGCTTTAAAACCACAGCTAACGGTCACTTAACATTCACAAGGACTCAGGACAGTAAAGGACAACTACCCTCAAAAATTCACAACTGGCAAAATTTTCAAGGAGATAGTAGGAAGAGGTAAATTTTACTCATTATTTTTCTAAAAACAAGGAAAATGGATAAAAGCTCAACAACATAAATTTTTAAACTCATGCAAATCTAGCCTACAAAAAGATTTCAACTCACACACGGCAACTACCATCAGCCAAAGGTCTACAAACAATAAATGCTGAAGGGGTTTTAGAGAACTGTGTACCCTCTAGCTGCTGGTGAGATGTAAAGTGGTAAGAGCCAATAGTGAGAACAGAAAGGAGCTGTGTTTAAAAGTAAAAATTGAGCCAGCATTCCATTCAGCAGGCCCACCGCTGAACCTCTCACCTGAAAATACCAGAGCCGAGAAGGCACAGACTGCAACAGCTTCACTGCAGGATTTTTCACAATAGCCAAGACACGGAAGCAACCAAAATGTCCATCAATGGATGAATGGATAAAGAAGTGGTCCATGTACATAATGGAATATTAGCCATGGAAAACAGTGAAACACTGCTCGTTGAGGCACCATTTATGAGCCTAGATATAATCTCAGAACATGCCGTAAGTCAGAAAGAAAAAGACATATAGTATGATATCACTTATAGGCGTTATCTAACAACTGACAAAAATGATAGCATTTTCACAGAGAAAGAAACTCACAGACTTAGAAAACAAACTATTCTTATGTAAATGGAAAGGTGGGCGGTATGGAAAATTAAGATTAGGGTTACCATATGTGTACATATACCTACTAAATACATTTATCAAAGAGACCGACCATATAGCAAGGGAGGTCAATGGAGCACTCTGCAATAATTTACATGGGAAGAGTATCTGTACATGAATATATTACATATATGTGTGTGTGTGTGTGTGTGTGTGTGTATATATGTAATGTACAAATGAACCAGATTGTATACACCTAGGACAAACAATATTCTAAATATTACCTCGATTTAAAAAGACTAAAAAATCGAACAAGAAATAATGGAACATTAACTTATGGGATTTTTTCCTAGCACATTCCATTCTAATTTACAACCTGGGAACACGACTTCCAGAAATGTTGTGCTGCCCTAGAAACCAGTTTTGGGAACGGAGAAATGCTGCCGCCTTGTGGCCGTTTCCCCCAACAGCACCTTTAAAGCCAGTAGTAGTGGTCACTAAATATTCACACTCATTACAAGCCTGTAAATGTCACCTGTTCTCAAAAAAATCCTGGGGTCAAAAATCGACGAAAAATTCAAAACAGGGCAGCCTTCCCAGAAGACCACTTCAAGTGGTTTATTGTACTCACAGTTTTTTTCTGTTTTCGTTTAACAGAAAGAAAACAAAGCATGGAAAAATGCTGAACATTAGGAATTATTAAAGACATGCAAATCCAAGTTACAAAAACCTATCAGCTCACACCAGTCATAATGGCCATCAGCAAAAATTCTGCAAACAATAAATGCTGAAGGGGTTGTGGAGAAATGTGCACCCTCGTTTCTAAGTGGGACATGGTAAGAACCAGTAATGAAAACACAAAGGAGGTGCCTTGATAAGGTAAATATCGAGCTACCATTCAATCAAGCATACCCACTGCTGGGCCTATCACCTGAGAGGATGAGAATCCAAAAGACACAGGGTGGCAATCCTGCACTCCAGCAATATTTACCACAGCCAACACTTGGAAGCAACAAAAATGTCTGTCAACAGAGGAAGGCACAAGAAGAAGTGGTCCATGTACAC